>NW_026533253.1:2610000-2800000 GCF_028296485.1 Oppia nitens | reverse complement strand
TATTAGTTTTATACTGTTATATAATTCAAGTATAAAAAATATCACCTCAGGATTCACCACAATATTCAATGTCATCGGGGGGTCGACTTTAGGCTTATGTTTTATTATAGGGGAGGGTTAAAGGTTTGACTCTAAAAGCTAAAAAATTTTGTCAACTGTTATATTAAGTGAGATTTATAGTTACGTTGACTAATGTGAGATCAAATGACACTCTTAATGGTTCAAAATTTTGACCCTTTTTGTTAAGTTTTTCAATTTAAAATCAATTGACAATTTATAGGTTCAGGAGATGAATGCTTAACTATCTTAGTTGATAGACATCAATGATATTATTTACAATGTGTAAAATGTAATGTTTATAAAATAAAGTACAATAACAATGATGTCCCACAAAACCGGACCTTCAATGAGGATGCGTTGAAATCTCTCTTTACATAACTATTTTAATCATTTCCGATAAACATTGGTTTTGACTAAAAACATTTGAGACTACTGTCCTTAGATTAACATTATTGGTTAGTTTTTAAAAAATTCTGTACATAAATAAAACTATTTAATACCTGTTTACTGGGTACACATATACAGTACAATACGTACACATTTGAATGAATCAATTTTTAAGGTGTGGGACACTGTGGGTACTGTAAAAGGCTAACAGTGGGGCAAATAGTGGTGTCTCGAAAAATCACGACTTATATAACATTACTAGTAATTTGTTACCTAAGCTAATGCTATAAAAATACAGTAGTATTAATACTAATATTATTACTTAAAACTACTACTACTACTACTACTACTATTACTACTACTCTTGAGCTACTCGTCCATTGATAGGACATAACTATTATTTGCACCAAAACATAGTACCGTAATGATAGTACAGAACACATACACTATATAATTAAAATTGTATAATAATTTTTTATACTTTTTATATTAAATCATTTGATGTTTAGATATCGGAAATTATTTTAATTTACAAAATGCAATACAGGTATGTAAAATGCAGGTATATTAACAATAATAATAAATAGATTATTGCTTTGATCCGCGTTAGCGTGAATTCCGGTAATATTTTTTTGTAATTGTAAATAAAAAAAATATTTGGACATATTTTTATCGTTTAATATCATAACTAATTATATTAAAACTAAAAACTGGTGGAATAAGAAATTACTATATTATGGATTTGTTAGATAGCATTGCCAAAAACTAATTTTAATGACAAATATAAATAGGATTATAACCATTAGTTTATATAAGATATATTATAACCTAAATATTTACTGCTGTGTATATAGTGATATAAAATTTTCATTTTTCAAAAGTTCTAAAAAATTACAGAATGGCGCTAAAAATCAATAAATACTCCCAAATAATTTCTATTGTTGTCTACTATAGGCTCAGGTAATACAAACAATATAAGTATGTTTTTGTCTGAGTTATCAACAATTTTCAAATTTTTGTTTTTAAAAAGGCTTATCAGGTATTTACCCTATTTTACCATAAAGTACAAAGTTGTCATTAATATATTCCGTACTCCATTTTATTCTATATAGTATAGTAAAGAATCCACATTTTTATCTATTACGGTTAAAAAGTTATGATTTTTTTTGTTATACGCCATTTTGACCATGGTCCTGAATAGATAGATCATTATTAGTAATTTTATAACCGAATCTGAAGTCAGAACTTTAAAATTCGCAAAATGAAATGCTACACACAGACACAGACATAAACACACACACATATAGATTCCAGAAAACAACCTTTTTAAGTTTGTTTGAAAATATAGAGTAAAAAATTATAAAAAATTGTTATTGCAATCAAATCAAGTAATTTCCTAAGTATACTTTGGAAATATAGTTAATATAAAAACAAATATTTGAATAATTATTTGTTATCCTTTTTATCTATAAACAATTTAATTTTAATATAATTATTTTTGTAAAGTAATTGATTTAATATTGTATTTCTATTAAATTAATAATTATATATTTATAAATTATAATATTGTATAAATTTAAAGTAAAATATTACAATAATAACATTGTTTTATGTTAATACTAATTTTTTTTTATAATTTTTGTTATTTTTATAATTAATAATAATTTTATAGAACTATAATTTAAAAAATTTATTACGTTATATTTATACTATATTTTTAAAATTTTGTGAAAATATTAGTTATTATTAGGAAAAAAAGGTGAAACAATATATTATTTTTTTGAGTTATTTCACTTTAAGTTATTTAGCTAGGTATGGAAAGTCTACTTATAATATACAGTATCTTTCACATGTATATATTAGCATATATATAATTATTATTAATTTTTAAATACAAACTCAGGTATCAATCAGTAACTGTTGCAGACATCAACTCATTAATAATTAATAAATATTAGATAAGTTGTTTAAAAAGTTTAATTTATAAATTTAAACTGTAGTTCCCCTAATAATACTATAAATATCTATTAAAATTATATAAGAAAAACATGTATTAAAAAATATGTGGTAATAATGGGCAATCCCACTAATACCTGTGCACCTATTATTCAATAACAATACAATACAATGCTATTTATAACATGTGTAATATAGCATTTATATGGCATTTCGTTATGAGTTACTATTTATATTTTAAAACATTATTTTATAAACAATTTATTATGAAATATAATAATAGTAAAAGCATTTATTTATAGATAGAGTGAAATAAAAAAAAGTGTTGGTTTTTTTGAGGATGTGATGACTATAATAATGATTGTTTGGTGTGTTTAATGATATGAATCAAAGAAATCCAAGAAAACTATTTCAATGTTTGGGCCGATTAGTTGGCCATTAATTTCATATTGAGTACAGTACTGTACATCCTTGGGTTATCTCTAGTCGTTAGCTAATATTATTGTATTTAATTTATAGTCATTGGATAATAATAATACTAATATCTTTAGATATAATAGATTTAATTCTTTGTTTTAAAATGAAATAAAATGCAATTTCAAAGTCAATAAAACGTATATAAATTACAATTTTAGTAAGTTTTAAAAAATAATTTTTACTAAATGTTATTTAGTTTGAAATACTGGCCAATGTATTGTATATGTTGATAGATCTGTATAGTTGATGGACAACAAACGCAACATTAGTTAGCTATACATAAGCAAATGGTTAGCATTTATTTAAGAGAAAATAATTAAGCGTTTGATAGAAATAGTGAAGAAAATAAGCAAAATTGATGGCTTTGTCTTCTTAGAAAATCGTTTAAGTTTTTTACTGTACATCTCAAGTGACTGTATTGAACTTAGTGTGTGTGTGTGTGTGTGTGTGTGTGTGTGTGTGTGTGTGTGTGTGTGTGTATGTATGTATGTATGTATGTATGTATGTATGTATGTATGTATGTGTGTGTGTGTGTGTGTTTTGTGTGTGTGTGTGTGTGTGTGTGTGAGAGAGAGAGAGAGAGAGAGAGAGAGAGAGAGAGAGAGAGAGAGAAAGGGAGATCATTGAGAGTAATGAGTAGGCGAATGACTATTTGGAGCATAACTTCATGCTATTGTATGAATTATTGTGTCTCCAATAGACTGTCTTTAGGAAACAATTGCATAGACATTGAAACAAGAAATGTATAGTAGATATGATGATATGATACACATTTGTGATATTTAATGTACATCAACGCCAACGCAATGCTGGTATTTTTGGGGACACAAAAAAATAATATCCATTGTTAACATTAGATACAATAATGTACCATGTACCATTGTATGTATACAATCAATACATAACAATACATAATAACCTTTGACTTCATAGCACAAGCCATGACAATACATTCAATGTCTATCATATAACCTAAACACACAAAAATATTGTATATTTGATACAAATATAGCAACAATTATTCATAAAAATAATTGCAATTCAACTAAGACAACTCCAATTTTATTATTATTATTAACTTTTTCCCTATACTAACATACTTTAACAGTCCCTTATAAACCATATAAGAGTAAAATATGAAAACAATGTATTAAAAAGATAGTATAAATGTGAGGACTCATCGGTAAGTAATTTGAGAGAAAGGCTAAAGGAATTTCTTACGGAAGTATTGTTTCCGATTGCAGTGACGTACGGGTCGTCATCAGTACCAGGACTGGGAGCACTCCTTTGTGGCTACCAGTGCTTTTGGTACAATCTCTCTCTCTCTCTCTCTCTCTCTCTCTCTCTCTCTCTCTCTCTCTCTCTCTGTGTGTGTGTGTGTGTGTGTGTGTGTGTGTGTGTGTGTGTGTGTGTGTGTTTTCACTGCTTATACTATGCAATGTTTGTGGTGGTGGTGTTTGGTGTTTAATGTTTATTATTGTAAAGCGCCGACACTCAAGCATAGACACACACACACCACCACAGTGTATGACTTGCACCGGTATATAGCTAATACAATACGTAACATATCATCGCATCGGCGTAACTCCAGGTTCACCACTAATCCCCTCCCCCAAAGCCCCCACTTTTTTACCGGGGATTTTTGAAGTACTTAAACCAAACTAATGCCGGTGTTTGCTATTTATTATGTTGTTGTCAGTATTGTTTTGTCACAATCTTTAAGTAAGTGAAAGAGAGTGAGACTACTAATCTGATACAATTCAGTTGCCAATAGTATAGATAATATCATATATATTAGCGTCAAAGTCCCTACTTATGTATTCAAAGTTATATCATAGTATTACACGAGTGTATAAACTGTTGTCATATTTCTCTAAACAATTGTTATCTGATCTACTTATGGTCCGACTAATAGTTTGACAAAAAAAAAAGTTTATTTTTATTATAATAAAATTGATGTAATAATTGATACAAAATGATGAACATGTGTTACGCGTCGAGCTTTATTCAAATGCAAGCATTCATATACCGCACAATCGTTAAGTGTCATCAAATCCTCATCACTAGTCATATCACTTGTCCTTTCCATCAAATGTCAAGTATGTCATCACTGGCTATGTTATACACATAAAATATAATTAGTTACTCAACTTTTTATTGTCAAAAGTTATATAATATCTATTATATAGTATATTGTTATATCATATAATGTCGAAACTAATAATTTTTTATTTGTTTAAGAATTTTGTTTTAGAAAAAATAGTTCTAATAATTTGTTTTTATTATTTAATCACAGAATTTGTTGTTTTAAAGCAATCTCTACAACACAACCAACAGTTGGTTTTACTCTTAACACTATTAATAGTATTTTTCTCATCGATAAACATTTCAATGGCAYCTCCTATCAGAGGTGACTCATCTCAATCACGACAATCACCTAATGGTTCGCCACATCGTTCTTCATCATCTCGTAGACTATCAATAAGTTCATCACCAAAATGGGTGAATCCTTGTCGACTGCCGACACATCCTATAAATCCTGACAAAGACTTTGCTGGTGCGCCTCCGGTTCCCGTCAAAGAACTATTACGTAATGTCATGAGTAGAGCCAAAGTTGCCAGAAATCATGGCCAACAAGTCAAAGAAATTTTTGTAAGTTTATATAACAGTTTATATTTTAATTTTTTATATTTAGTTAATTTTATTTGTTTACGTATTTTATTCTAATTGTCATTAATTATACTATTATTAGTTATAAGTTATAACATTTTAACACCAATTTATTAGTCTGTTTAGAGTTAAAGTTCCTAACTATAGATAGTTTATGTGTATTGACGTTAGTTATACTCGTATTGTACAGTATTTAATAATACACTATAAGCTTATATAATGTATTATTACTGTATTTTATTGTGTTTTCTACACTGCAATGAAATTAAGTGAAATTATTCAATCATAGCTAACATTGCGGATATGATGTATGTTTTGATTGCCAGTTGTGATGCAATAAATATAACACAGTATATAAATGTATATAAAGTGAGTTTAGAGTTATATAAAAAGTTTTCAATAATATATTTATATTAGTCTTGAATCACAACGTGACTATACATTTATTTAAAGTTTTTTTACTTAACTTATTTTTTTTAAATAATAATTTTTTTGATAATATTTATATTTTAATGCAAATTAAAATTGAGTTAATTAAATTAGTAATGCTTTTAAAAATTTAAATTGAAATTTAGTCTAGTTAAAATATATAATTAAAATTTAATTTACACAAAAAATATTGAAAATTGAGTTATTAATAAAATTTATGCAGCGCTTCCTTTCAACTCTATATAGTTATAAATGTATTAATTTTTATCAATAAATAAATTATATTAAAAATTACATTTGCGTCAAATACATTATTTTTAGATTTTATTATTTTTACGACTATATTATTATTATGACAATAGCTTTTATATTAGAGATCCGACCGACACATTGTAATAATTTCATAATTTAATCTCCAGTCTTAAACAAAACAACTCATTATTATCAATAAATAACTTTCTCAAAAAATATAAAATATCGTATTTAAACAATTTTTATATCAAATTTTAGGTATTTTTATTTATTTAGTTGGTTAGTTGGTGCCTTAATAATTGTTTATACAATAAAATATAAGATAATAATAAATAAAGTTTTGACTATTAATTAGATTATAAGTGATCCGCACTAAGATATAACAAGTATGTAATACATATGGTTTGATTGATAACACATAATCATAAAAAAACTTTTTTATGACTCTATCAATGATTAACTCACATTCACCCTCTCGTTCTCACAAAATATACATTGAAATACACTTAATATCTAAATTCAATATAACCTTACAGTACATTGTTTTGTATTGAATAGTTATTTGAAAAACAAAATATAGTACTATATATACAGTATATACTGTAAGGTATTTTGCTTTATAATATACAGGTATTCTTATGCTATTATTAATTGTAAAACTATTTGATAGATATTTGATGACTCATTTGTAGTGAAATAGTTTACAATATTTCACTGAAATGTATGTTTATATGAGGGTTCAGTTGGTCACTAATAGTAGCAAAAATATATTATTATTTTCACATAATTTTATAATATTTATGTTAAATATTATTTTTGATATTATATCTTAGTTTTGCATAATAGTTTATATTATATATATGTCATATATATATAACATGATTTTATATCTTAAAAGTAAATGATTATTAATAAAATTTTTATTTTTTGTTTTATAATTATATTTTAATTAATTTTTTATTTTAATTGTGTTTAATGTATTTTATAATGTATTTCATAAATTTAGTTTTTAATCTAGTTAACATTAGTTAATAATTAGATTTTAAAATATTAATGTCAATAATATTAAAAAAAATTAAACAATCAATTAATGTATAAATATTTGTTGTAGGCGTTAGTTCTTATAATGACAAGATAGGCAATACTTATACAATATTTAATGCATTATATACAGTACAGTACAGTACAGTATACACCAAGGCTTTATGTTAACGTACAGTCTATCACATAAACTTAAAAATATTGTATGAAAATTAATTTCATAAACAGTATTTATATATTAAATAAATGTAATAAATACATTATATTAACAAAAAAAAGTTAGCCATAACTGTTCATTAAAACAGGTGATCAAAACAGTAATTAAAAAATTATGTGATATTACGAGACTTTATTGTAATAATATGTAATTCATAGCATATTTAGTGCATTTACACCAAGGCTTTTGTACTATCAATACTAATCAGTTAGTAAATTCAATTAGGGTTTACATACTGTACATAACGTTATAGTTATTCAATGGATTCAATGGAAAAAACAGTTACTCATTTGACTTAACGCTCTATGAGTTCGTTGTATGTAATGATTCATAATATTACAAGAATTTATAAATTGTTTTTTATCATAAATTATTAGTTTTTATATAATAATTTATATAATACTTAAATACTATATTTTTACAAAATCACATATGTTTTTCCAAGTACTTTGTTTTGTCGGCTTATTTTTTAAATTGTATTAAACTGTAAATAATTTTAAAGTAAATAAGTATTTAAAAACCAAACTAAACAAAAAAAACTATAACTTTAAAAACAATGAACAATTTAAAATGATTTACATTTTTTTCTTTTATTGCTTCAAATGATAGCTTAATAATACATTTCCTGACCCGGAGTTTGAAGAAGGGGTCAAAACGTATCGTCAGGAATGGCTGCCAGAAATTCCGGTCACTTCTGAACAAGTGTTTCAACAAATGACTGTAAGAAATAAATTTATATATAAGGGTTAAGAAAGGGTTTTGATTTCATGTATGATATTGTGTCCACTAAAGTGACAAAAATATTGACAAATTTTGAGGGATGTATTGGGTTGGATATAGACTTGAAACTGCAATTATATTGCAATTTTAAGCGACAAATTTCCAAAAATTTCCTAATATTCCTTAAAATTTTCTAAATAGAAATTCTTAATATTTAACAAAAATTTAAAAATTCTTATTTCTTAATTACAATAATTTAAGTCAGTGTATAATAAAAACTAATTATTAATTTTATTAAATTTTCTAAATTTGTGGTCAATTTCTTTTTAGGCTAAAGTTTAGTAAATGTAATGCATTTGTTGTTGAAGTTTCAAACACATTGTTTATAACAAATGCAGTACTATTTTATTACTTTATTTAGGTTAGGTTGGGGTGGGTGTGGAGGGTTAGGAAGTGGTTTGTGGGAAGGGAAGGAACGGGAGGTTAGGGCTAGTTTGTTATCTTATCTAAAACTTGTTAAATTGCAATTTTAACAGTGTTTAAAACTTCAACAACCAATGCGTTACAAATACATAATTTAATTAAATAAATTAATACTATTCTTTTATTCTCAATTATATCAATAAGTTTGAGGTAAAATAGAAAAATTTTGATTTCAGGATCAGGAGGGGTGGGTGGGGGTAAATAACTTTATTTTCCACCCTTATCTTAACTCTGTTATAAAATATATATTACATAAAAGAATAAATTATATTTAAAGTAATAATTAAAACTTATTATTATTAGTTAAGCGAATCGTTTTCCACGGCTTATGAGTATATCCAGTACTTCGCTGTTGGTTTAGAGCAGATCCTATTGGATCAGGTGCTTCACGATGGAAAGATGGTCACCGAATTTAAAGACATTGAATACGATCTGTTCCAGTTATTATGTGAAATACAACTGGGAATGCATATCAAGAATATTGAGCCAAAGGCCGACATCTTGCGGCACGTTATGTCTCATCAGTACCGGGATATTAATGAGGCCTCACTCCGTAATCTTCGAGATTATCTAATATTAAGAGACTATATCTCAGCCACTAATTTCATTGCCCAGTTGTACGCATATATGAGGGCTCACTATCGCGAACCCAATTCGGGTGAAACATAAGAAAACGAAATCTATCTCTCATTTGAACCAAACATGTGTTCGGCTTTAATATGTTAACTCATGGGACAAATTCAATGGCATTTTTATGCTTATGTTTTGTCGCCAAATGTTATGTTATTTATCTCATAATATTTAATGTTATATTTATAAAAATTGAAAAAAACATAAATTATTTTTTATTATTATTATGAAATCTGTGATCTCTTATGCCTAATTTATTTGTAATTTATTTAATTTAAAAATTCATTTGTTTTTATAATTATAATTCATAAATAATATTTATATATGATATATATAATTTCATAATAATTTTATTTAAATTACTACAAATAGTATCAATAATAATGTATACGATATTAGAGTCCAAATATGATTGTTTCTGGATTTAATTATAGAAACTAATTTTTGACAAATACCATGATTTGAATAATAATTTTAATGTATCCTATGTTTGATTAAATAACAATTAATCAAACAATTTTAGATTTGAATGAAAGGAAGTTTCTTTATTATTATTATATATTTAACAAATTATAATTATAAATCGACTGCCAAATATGACTATTTTAATATCCATATAATAATAATACTGTAATAGTATTATAAAATATTTTATTGTTAATTTGTTTTATTAAATATTGTGTTACTACTTAAAATTGTTAAAATAATACATACATTATTACACAATTACAGACAGTTTCATATTGTATATTCAAAACAATTATTTATTTTTTATTTATTTATTTATTAAACAACGCATTATAACTTATTTTTCATAAGTCCGTCCTCTAACATAATATTATTATTGTCTGATTTAATGATAATAAATGTATAATAAACTGTTATTTGATTATCTGGGAAAATACAAATCAAATATTCATTTATTTTTCAACATAAAACAATCTAACAATAAAACAATGACATTTATATAAAATATAAATATTATATAGACATAAATTAAATAAGTTATAATTTGTTATATAAATCATTGAATAAAGTTATGTTAACTTAAAAAAAATAAAGTTTATAACTTTAGGTAAAGTATTGTTAAATTAGAAAAAACATGTGTTGAGGGCATATTCAAGGGGTTACATGTATTTCATCACATCTAAGCAATACAACCAATGCTATGTACGTGTATTTAAAACAAATTAATTCATTGATTTGAATGTTTTAAATACATAAATAGTTTTATTTAAATAGATTAATAAATTTTAATTCATTAATGATAAGAATTGAAGCATTTTAAGAAAATGCATTGTTGTAATGTTTGTCATATATTATTGATAATACTAATGTCAAATGTTAATAAATATTTCAAATTGTTTATGTGTTTAATCATTGCTTTATTTATACTAAAGTCTATACGACTACTGGGAATAGTGACTGTTCTGTGGTCTAAAGTAAATCATTTTTATCTAAAAACCCTTTCAATACATTATGGGTTTAGAAATTCATAATTTATTGGCCATACATTCAAAAACAACCTACAGTTTGTTAATTATACTACAGTATAGTATTTTAAAGATAAATTTATCATATAGTATATATTCAATAGATCAACTCAAAATTGTAAATATATGATAAAATTAAAAAGTAAATCATTTTCATTTGATTATACAGTACTTTATTGCATCAAAATTAAAAAGTATGGTTTGTATCGGATAAATATAAGAAGCTATTTAGATCTACTTAGTTATACATTTAATTAAAATACTATTGACGTATTGATGCCAATTATATACATTACTGCATGTATATAATAATAATAATTATTATGATTATTATTATATTTACCGGTAGTATAAAACTGGTTGTTTGAGGGTAACATTAGTTAGAGCGCAATGCGTACGTGTCATGGCATCGGTGTAACTCCCGGTTCGCCACTAATCTCCTCCCTAAAGCCCCCACTTCTTTTGCCGGGGATTTTTGAAGTATTTAAAGTATTTTTAACTAAAGTAATACCAGTATTTGCTTTTATTATCACAGATATATAGAAACAGTGAGAGAGAAAGTGAGCACTAATCAGGTATAAGTCAGGTGCCAATACTTGTAGCACATTATCACATGCACTGTGTCGTGAAAAAGTCCAATTTGAGTACAAGTTATGTCATCACACTATATAAAACAAAAAAGTGTTTACAATTATATATTTTGTTATTCTTATAAATATTTTTGTTACAATTAAATTGATGAAACAAATGATAAATTAATACCTAATCTGTATATAAATCTGATGTAATAATTGATACAAAATGATGAACATGTGTTATGCGTCGAAATTCATTCAAATGCAAGCATTCATATACCGCACAATCGTTAAGTGTCATCAAATCCTCATCACTAGTCATATCACTTGTCCTTTCCATCAAATGTCAAGTATGTCATCACTTGTTTTATATATAATTATATTATGCTATAAATCTTGTTAAACAACTTTTAAGATGTAATTTTGTTTGTATTAAACAATATTATATTACATGTTAAAAGTCTAAAAATTTTATATATTTTAATATTTATTATTTAAAAAATAAATTATAATAAATTAAATTTATAGCAAAATAACTTATATTTTTGAATTTAATTTACAGAGTTTGATGTTTTAAGACATTCTCAACACAACCAACAGTTGGTTTTACTCTTAACACTATTAATAGTATTTTTCTCATCGATAAACATTTCAATGGCATCTCCTATAAGAAGTGACTCTCAATCAGTGAACAGTCCTCCGCAACAGTCATCGTCATTAACATCTCATAAACTATCATTAAGTTTATCACCAAAATGGGTAAAACCGTGTCGACTGCCGACACATCCTATAAATCCTGACAAAGACTTTGCTGGTGCGCCTCCGGTTCCCGTCAAAGAACTATTACGTAATGTCATGAGTAGAGCCAAAGTTGCCAGAAATCATGGCCAACAAGTCAAAGAAATTTTTGTAAGTTTCATATTATTTGTTTTTTCAATTATCTTACATTATATATAATTTAATAAATAAAATATGCACTTTTGTATGCAGTAGTGAATTGCTTTTATTATATTTTTTTTGCTATAATTAATTTTCATTATAAAAATATTAATAAAAATTGTAAGACTAATTTTAAACTACTTTTATCTTATTATTGAATTTATTTCAAATAATAATTTTAATAAATTTTAATACAACTATCACTTATTTATTGAAAATAATATTTAATTTACAATTATTTTTATATTTATTACAATTAAAGCTCAATAAGACATTTCCTGACTCTGAGTTTGAAGAAGGGGTCAAAACGTATCGTCAGGAATGGCTGCCAGAAATTCCGGTCACTTCTGAACAAGTGTTTCAACAAATGACTGTAAGCACACATATATTTGATTAGCTAACTGAGCAACAAATCAAACAAATAAAAAAAATTGAATTTATATGATTTTGAATGATTACATTATAGTTGGACGAGTCGTTTATTAAAGCATATCAGTTCGTTCAGTATTTTGCCATTGGTTTGGAACAAGTGATGTTGGATGAGGTCATCAAAAACAATGTGGTCAACGAATTCAAAGATAATTTATTTCAATTGTTATGTGAAATACAACTGGGAATGTATATTAAGAATATACAGCCAAACACTGATATCTTGAGGAACGTTATGTCTCATCAGTATCGGGATGTCAATGAAGTATCACTTCGTAATTTGAGAGATTACCTATTACTAAGAGATTATATCTCTGCCACCAATTTTATTGCACAATTATTTGCACATTTGCGGGATCACTACGAGGACGACCTCAACACTGATTAGACATAAGAACCCCGTTATCTAAAATCAAGTCGACTTAATATACGTTTAGATTTAATATAAGTTAATAAGAGGACACTTCAAATGTCTTTTTAATCAAGTTTTATTAATACTTTTAATTTTTATATTTTGATATAATTTATAATAACAATTATTGAAGACTTATTGTAAATCATTAATTTTATTACAAAAGCTGTGATCTCTTATTTTCATAATTTATTTTTAATTTATTAAATTAAAAAAGCATTTACTTCATAATTATACAAATATAATAGATAATATTTATATATATCATATCAAATTTCATATAATGAATTCAATAAATATATTAAACTAATAACTTATTAATCAAATAAAACGAAATTAAAAAAATATAGGTTGTATTAACATAATTGTTATTAATAATACATCGTATCTATGAATTAATTGATTTAAAAATTGTTTCGGATGTTTGGTTTGTTATAAAACAAGTCATTCATAAAAATACTTGAGAGTACAGTACAGTAACAATAATACTATAGTAAGATGTAATACAATATAAGGTATGTAGTATTTAGCAATTTTCAAATATTGACCGCACTATTCAACTAATGAGAAAAACATATACTGTAATGAAAATAGTAGGCTATATCTCATGTGTACACCGGTGTTGACTTTCAAATTGACACTTAAATTATGATAGGTTTGATTGATATTTCAAATATGTGTAGAAAGTGCCGACACCAATGCATACATGTGCCGAAAAATTTTGGAATTTAACCCTTTAGGGGACTTTTGCTAATAATGTTTGTCTATTTATAGCCCACACATTATATTCTGGGAACAGACTATTTTGGCAAAAGCCTAGTTTGACACTACAATGTGGGTCATTATGAGTGCCAGTAAAAGCAAATCTATTAAAAGACAGACCCTATTGTCATAAGGCACTCAATTGTGCATTAAAGTCAAGTTTTTCAATAGACTATTTCAAAATAACGTTTTCAAAACTTTTTTGATGTATTGTTTATGTGCTTTTTCTCTGTGACTAATATTTTATCATTTGTTCACAAATATCTATTATATCTGCTGTAGTATTATAATAGGAATGTTGATTAAGTTATAAAACCAACTAAAATAAATTTTACGCCAAAAAAGAGTGAAACGCCTCTTTCCATTGTTTGGCAAAACAAACTAATGATGAAATCTTACATTGAATTTATTATAAATTTCATGCAAAAAATATTAGTTGTATATAAATATTATATATAAATATAATATATCTATGAATTAATTGCTTGGATGTATAGCCAAAATCATAATTCAAAAGAAAGAAAGAAAAAGTTTTTAGTGTAATGTTTAAAAATCATTACAAAAATCCAATCATTTAATTCATTGTTTTAACATTAGGGGGTATCCTATGCTCAGTCATGACATCACTTAATAAACTGTCAGATTCTGTGAGATTCAAGCGCTTAGATACCAGAATACTGTGCCATAGAATTCCTATATTCTAATAGAAAGAATGGTTAGATAGAGTGTATGTGTCTGTGCATCAAAACATATATAACTCTGTCTGTAATATACTGTAATCAACTCATTTGACAAACAGATTTCGGTTGTATAGCAAAAGTTGTCTTGAATTTTGCCGACACATCAGTGTGTGAATGAGTTTTATTGCTTAGAAGAGTGTTATAAAAAAAGAAAGTTCAGTAATAAAGTAAATAATACTTAAATAAATTAGGAAACAGTTGTTTTAGGAATAGTTGAAGTGATCCTAAAGTGTTCATCGATGTTCACTCCGATCCCTAAGTCCGATGTGGCACTCGTTAGATCCGTTTCTCCTATTTTTTTATAATATGTTTTTTTCAAACAGGAAAAAGTTTTTATCAGTAAAACATCGCATAATATTTACGAATCATTGTTAATATACTGTTTTTTGTATATATCTATACATTTGTGTATTTTATAGATATAAATATCGATGAATAATATCTGAGTTTATTGTGAGACATGCAATCACTTTTTGTAGACTTAACAATGAATAGTGAATTGATTACACAAAATGATTTGATTAATGATAACAACGATTCAATTTTCTATGAGTTTGATAACAGCTTAGATAAAACCAACTCAATTAATGCGGATCACATTCACTACCATAACTGGTTCAATAGGATCTTTGATAGGGAGCACCTACTAGAAGATGTGTCCACATATGAGATAGTGTTTCGCTCGTTTGGAGCACTGCTTTGTATTTTAATTATCATAACGACAATTGTTGGTAATGTTCTTGTCATTGTTGTGGTCACAAAGTTTCATCGCATGAGAACAGTTACCAATATATTATTGGCCAGGTATGTCATATATCTTATATACATTTATTAGAAATTGTTATATACCATAAGATTACAAAATTTTTAGATATAAATAAGTAATTGACATATATTAAAATAAGTAAATTTTAGCTCACAATCTAGTTTTTCATTAATCAATATTGTTTTTCAAAATATTGTATTATTTAGAGTTATAAGAGTATTAATTAAGTTATTAATTTCCATAATAAATATGTTAATTTTTATCATAGTTTGGCGTTTAGTGATATAACAGTGGCGTGTCTTGTAATGCCATTTACCATTATATATGATTTCATACGGTTCTGGCCCTGGGGTACCATTGCTTGTCATTTCTGGATATCCTGTGATGTTATGTGCTGTACGGCCAGTATATTACATCTTTGCTGTGTCGCTATTGATAGGTTTGTTAATCAAATATATACAAACATTATTATCATTAATATTAGGTCATACAGTACTTACTTATTACTGTATTATTATTAGTAGTAGTTATGTAAAAACTTAATCTCATTTTTATATAATAATATTATACAATGTATATCATAATTATTTAGCAATATTATACCCATAGATATTGTATACTATATATATATTATTAACTATAATAATTTATAGTTTTCAAACTGTTACTAAAATTAACAAAACATATCTCTAAAGAGTATTTAATTTTTCAAATAAAAATTAATATTTTTATTTAATAGTTATGATGTGTTTAATGATCCAATTTGGTGTTAACAGACATTTGGAAATATAATAAATCTTTATGTTGTTTGTAACAAACTATTATTTGATTGTCTTATCGTTTATCACTTATCATTTATTATTGTTGGAAATAATTTTATTTTATCTATTATTGAGAACAAGATTTATATTTTTCAAATCAAATTTATCAATATATCAAATAAAAAAATAGTTTATAACTACAGCTCAACTGACAAATAAATTCACAGTTTAAGTGCCATTAATTGTTTCTAATCTATTTTTTTGTTAGTTTGATAGTAAAGCAAATATATAATAGTCTTCCCATAAATAGTCTTAAAAATACTTTAATTTATTTAATTTCAATTGTTAACATTACATAAAATTATAGTTTAAAATTATAACTAGTATATAAATCTAATATTATTAATTTATAAAAAAAATCGTGAAATGTTTATAAAATAAAAATTACTATTTTTTATTTTTAAAGTTATTTATTATTGTACTTAATTTATTTAATTTGTAAAATGTTTTTAAAATTCATTAGAATTAATGAGTAAACTTTATTTTTAATAATAAATATTTTTGTGTAACACTTTGACAATTAACATTCAATGTATTGTTTATGTCATAACATTAGCTCAGTTGTCATTGAGTTAATTTTGCTAATTAAACATTTAATTCATTTGGTAATAATTAAAATAGATTGAATACATTGAAAACATTGAACGTGTTTGTTAATTAACACATACACCAGATTACTAATGAATAACTTATGTATTAATTTACTCTACTTATATAACTATTAATAGATATTTTTTATTATTATAATTTAAATTTTTGTTAAATAAAATTAATATATATAAATGTAGATACAATAATACTACTGTAGTAAACTGTTCTATAAATGTCTACTATAAATATATTATATTTGATTATAATTTGCGATTTTACAAATTAAAAGGTAAGTTAAATAATACATTGTTATAATAAATTGAGATGTTAATTGATTAGGCAACTGTATAGTACCATACATTTAGTTATTGATATTGATGTATCATATGTACTGTAGATATTATATTATATTATAGTAAATCACTGTAAATAATCATACTATAAATTAGTTTTTTTCTGATATTCAATTATTATTGATTTGCAAATATTTATATTTTTAAATTTATCTTAACGTATCTCAATATTACATAAACGTGAAATATATACTGTAACTATTTGATGATATCTATAATTATTATTTATCAATTGTTTTTCATTTAAAAAATTAACAAATCATAACAAAATAGTGTAAACTAAATAATTAAAAATTACATACATTTACATTTAGAGTACATTAATTATTTAAACATGGTAATTAGTATAATTATTTTCAATAATTTATTTTTGATAAAATTATTATAATTTTACATTAAAAAGAATGAGTTATAATCTAAATTTTCAAATTTTCAATAATAAAATTATATAATTAATATTTAAAATAATTTACTAATAAATTAAAAGATTTAAGTAAACACTGATTTTATGTATAATATTTTATTTTATCTTTTGCTTATAATATGAAATTTTTATATACTCTTATACTGAATTGTGTATTAAATATTTATTATATAAAAAATAAAAGCAATATTTTTAAAAATATGTTTTCAAATTTGCACATCAAGTAAACTTCTATAGTGTAATAATATTTATAGGACTGATATTACAGGTAATGTTTTTTAAATAGTGTAAAGTAAGGCTCAATTCTCTTTATGTAATAATAATAATAAATCGATGTTTTAGTGGATTAAAAATTGAAACAAATACTATATATGATGTACAGTATATTAAAATAAAATAAAACAGTGTTTTTGTTGAATTAATGAATTAATATTCTCACATTTATTATATATACATATTCACAAATATTAGTATATTTCTATCAATATATTATATAATAAAATTTTGAACTTATATTTTTACATTAAACTATTAAATAAATATTAGTTATATATATTATAATATTTATACTTTATTTACTACTACTAGTTCTTCTATTTGTTTTTCATATAAATATAATGTAATTTAAATAACAAGTATTTTGTATTATTGATATACTATATCAGCATTTTTATTAAATTATAAAAATAATAAGTAAAGCTGAGGCATATTTTTATGTAGATGTAAAGCATTACATTAAAGTTAGTTATACTGTATATTGTATATACAGTATGTATACAATGTATTTCTCACTGATTTAAAATTTGAAAACATTTTTACTGTTTATATGTTTTTAAATTTATTTTTTGAAAAATATGTTTTGATTTTCAGATTGTAAATATTATGATAATTTTTGTATTGGATTTTAATTTTTTTATCATATATTATTTATAATATAAAAATGTTGATTTGTTTTATAAACACAGTAAGTTTTTATTATACATTAGTATTTGTATAAATACATTTTTTATTGTGTATATTTAACCAATAGAAAAATAAAATATTAACATATACTGTATTTAGATATTAATTTCCTATATATTATATGAGAATTATTAGATAACTCCTACAAAACAGTTATTAAAAATCATGTTTGTTATTGTTATTGTTTTATCATTACGATGATTGTTATATTACAGTATATTTAATCACAGATTATTTATCTATTATAATAGTAGTCAAATATATAAATGTTTTAAATATTGCACAGCTTAAATAATTAATTAAAAATATTTTTATCAACAATGTATTTAATTTTAATTTTTTTAGTTAAATGTTTTTTAAAGCCATTTCAAAACAATTTAAAGATTTTTGCAAAAAAATAAATACAAATAATGTTGAAAAAAGATATTTACTTAATTTGGTTTTACAAAATAAACAAATCTATTGAGATATGATAGAAGTATATATCATTTGTATTTCTATACTGAATATATAGACATACTGTATATATACTGAATGATATATACAGTATCTATTCTTATTTATCTTTTTTAAATATATATATACAATAATACCTGTATATACATTATACAGTCTATAATATATTATCAAATAACAAATCTATAGTATAACTATAGCAAACACACAGATTTGTTTTCCAGCATTTATAGCAATAATACAAATTAATTCTGTATTATGTATATATATATATACAGTAGAATATTTTTTTAAATAAGATAACTATAACAGTTTTATTTATAAAATATACCGTATAATTATAATAGTAACATCAATATAGATATAATAGATCGTTAAAATAAGTAAATCTATTTAAATTATATTTAATATTTGAAAATATTTATCATATATTAGAAACTATTATAATTTTAAAACACAAATTGGTCGACAAAATATAACATACAAAATATATAATGTATCATAAAGTTTATATTAATATTAATGGTATGTTTATTAATCAAGTAATGTTATACGAAATTTTACTACTAATTACTATTAAAATTAAAATAAATTTTATTTTTTAAAATCATTGTGCTATTAACATATTAAACACTTTATTTATTCAATATATGATATTACATATTTTCTAAAATAAAATATCTAATTTGAAATTTATTTCATTTACAGATTGTTTGATATATTATTTTTTTAATTGGTATCTTTTGATTCTCTATAAACACAAAATTTAGTAAAAATTGATTATTTGTATTCAAATTTTAGCTTAAATATCGTAAACATGAAAATAGTATCGTTAAAAATAATTGCAATTTTATGCATCACATACTAATGATATGAAAAATACTATTATACAGTATATAAATATTATTATTATTCTATGATATTAATATTTACTAATGTATAATAATATATTTATTTATAAGTACTATTTTATGCTTCAAAAACATTAAAACTACAATTTTGTTATCAATTTATACAAAATATAAAAAGTTTTCACGTTATTAGCAATAATAGAGTTTACAAAAACAGAAATTTGTAAAATAATTTAATTATAAATAAAATTTTAAAAAATTTATATTGATATTAATATAAATTTATTAATTATATATATATAGGAATATTAATTGTATAGTAGTGTAGTGTATATTATGAATCAATAATTAAATAAAATACCTGTATATGCGAATATTTATAGAATAATATATTAATAAATTTTAAAAACAAAAATAAAAAAATTTAATTAAATTTTAATTTGTTTCCGCAAAATATTTTGTTTAAATTATTTATGAATTTTCTTTAATTGTTTGATCATAAAATTAAGTCATTTTATTAAGTAACAGTAAAAACTAAATGGCCAAAATTTGTTTTAACACAATATAAAACAATACATCACAATATTATTCATTTAATATTTTGACAAACCTTTCTATAGAAATTTTCTAGAATTTTTCTTAGGGAAATATATATTTGCCTATATCTAACTACTGTATAAAATAAAGTACTTTATTTAAATTAATAAATTTCTAGTCTGCATTATTATAATATCTTAATTGTTGTAATACTAAATACTAAATACTATAGTACTAAGTACTAAATACTTCCCCATAGTTTATAAATTTATTTTAATTATTTTCTTAAATAATTATATATGTTTATAAAAATTAATGTAAATAATGTAAATTTGGTATAAATTATAATTTTAAAACAATTGACATAATTATGATTAAATAAGTACACTCAATAACTATATATATACATATAACGTATACTAATACAGTATAGTAGTGTTATTATATAAACAATTGTAATGTAGAAACAACACTGTAATTAAATTATCAATAAAATACAGTATTTTATTTAATGTTAAAATCAAAGACAACTTATGGGAAAATCCAAGTGAATGTCGATTGTTTAAACTCAAGGAAAAACTTAAGCCTATATTTGTATTATAAAAAAGGTTTTATTACACAACTAATTAATTTTTATGTAAATTACAAAAATTGTTGATTTAGACGGAAAAATACTAAAAAATTGTCTAAAAGTTTTAATCTTTTATTTTAACGACACCTAATGTGTAATATTATCGGTATATGAGTTATATTATTATATATAATATGATTACACACTGTTACACTTTATATACAGTACTAAACATTTTATAGTTGTATATAAATTTAATTTCACATTTACTAAATCATGCTTGTAAATTTATATATAAAATTTTATTTTAATCACATTTTATCTTACATTATAATGACATCAAATACGATATTTACGGAAACTTGATAACAACCAGTGATATTGAAAAATGAATGAAACGAATAATAAATGATCTTTTTTTGGACATTGCTTTGAAAAATCTTTTATGAAGTGTTGAACACAATAATAGACTAACATTTAATCTGTTATAAGTTTGTATTTAAAATGAGTGATGCATTCAAAGAGAAAATTGTTAAATTTTACTCAAATAAAAAGTCATATATAATATTTTGGTCACAAAAACAAATGATAAACGTTTAAATCGTTGTTCAGATACAATGCTATGTCTGTGATGACAAATCTTTAAATTTTAAGACAGAAAATAAGTAATCAATAAAAAGCAAAATACGGCATAACGTATGTGATATGGCTCTTAACATTAGTCTACTTAACGGTTGTCAATTGATTGCCTAAATATATGATGGCATAGTATATACTGTATAAAAAATCAATTGGTTTCACTGGATTAGTCTTTATATATCTAATCACATAGAAAAAAGTTGTGTCGATATCAGTAAATAAGGTCAATAAAAATAGTATAATATTACAATATTATTTTTTGTTAATATATAGTATTTTCAATTGCCATATACCTTACGGTAATAATAGTAAAATGTAAAGTATAGAATATTACTATAATAAATTGAAAGTATTTTTATGCCATTATTAATACAGTATAAACCAATTGAAAATCATAGAAAGCATTTACAGACAAACTACACTTAAATTTATATATTAATTAATAGTTTAATATTCTTTGATTTTCATTACATTTAATTATTCAATACAATATTCAATATAACTATCGAATATGAATTGCAATTATTTGTTAATATTTGTGAAAAAATATTATTTTAATAAGATTTTGAATTGTTTTTACAATATCGATATGGTGTGGTTGAAAACGCACACAAATCAGTACAAAGTAGAATAACTAACAATAGATTAATAATGATTTTAAAAATTTGATAAATAATCAACAATAAAAAAGTACCATGGACTAACTATAACATTTGACATTTTAATGTTGGTTATAATTTTTAGTCTTAAAGATTTAATTTAGTAAAATTAAGATTATTGTAATTACAATTGTTATGTAATAGTGTTGTATAAATACATAGAGTTTTGTACGTAAAATTACAATAATCAAAAAAATTATATTTCTATATAAAACCAGTGAGAATGCTATATATGATTACCAGAAACAAACTTTGAAGACATAAATTAGTTTTTATAGTCATTATTAGTGTCTTGATTTCCAACTAAAAAAATTATTTTGTCGGTTTAACGCTTATAACTGGGACTTAGTATGTCCACCGAACTTGACCAGTGGACGCTATTTCCGAAATTTTATTATAACTATAAATAACTATTTGTTAGGTTGGCAACTATAAAAACTTATAAATAACTATTTCATTTATTTTGAAAAATATAAGCATTAAATTGTAAAATATTGCTCAAATATATGTAAAAACAAAAAGTAATAGTTATATAAATTATATAAAATGTGTAAACTGTTATCAACTCATATTACTTTTTTAACAATAGAAATATTTAGTTTATTTATATAAATCATTTTTGTAAATATGCTGAAAACAAGTAAATTATATATCAGTTGAAATATTTATAAGAAAATAAATAACTATTTCAATAACTATTTGGCTTTTTTGGCAATTATATACAACTATTTAATACAGTTTAAATAACTATTTTAACAACTATTTGACGTTTTTTAGCAACTATTATAACAACTATTTAATAGAGTATAAAAATCAATACACTAGTCATTATATTCAATAGTCTGTAAGAATCATTATAAATAAAATATTCATTGTTTAAGTATTATAATATTATACCCAAAGTAATCATTGATAAAATAAGTTAGTTATTATGAGTTATTATATTTATATTAGACTATACATAATTATTTATAATTTCACTCAAAATTTTTAAAAATAACTGTATAACTGTCGGCCATTTTGACTATTTTAATAGCAGATATACATATACATAGCATATATCACACAAGAATTCAAAATTAATAGCATATGTCAAGAAAACACGTTTTAATAGCTACAGTATATTTTACAATTAATAATTAATTAAGTTATTTTATAACTATCAAAATGAGATATTATATAATTTATATGTTTCGATATAATATTTAGCAAAGTTAACAAAATTAGTTGAAAATAAATATCAATAGAACATAATTAATATTAATAAATCTTTAAAAATTTATTATAAATCGATTTGTCATTATAAAGTTGAATTTGTTGGACACAATTGATAACTGTAGGGATGATTATGATGTTTATATCATCACAAGTCAATGATTTAGTTATCGTTAAATCTATGAATAAATCTTATAATAATTAACACATTCTGATAACAAATAAACAGTTATTACACAATAATAAAATATATTTAATAGAAGTTGTTTCTTACAATGCTATCTAGCATTATCAACTCGATTATTATTTTAAAATTTTAGTACAAAAATTATTTTTGTTTTATGTATAAATTAATGCTAATATTATACTTGTAAAAATACTCAGTATATCTCTATATACTGTATATACTGTATATTTTTTATATACTGTTTTAAAAGTATTATTTTTCAAACATATTATATCAATATTATCCTTACATAATTAAGTATTGAGATTTACTTAATAAAATTCCACTATTTATTTTAAATATTAAGATAATACTCATGTGTAATATAAAATAAATTTTTAAAAATTCATATATTATTCAGTGAGTAATATAAAATAAAATTGGAATAATTTAGATTCATATAACTCTTTATTATTATAATTATAATTTTGATATATAACATGATTTGAAAAATAGTAAAAATCTGATATTAATTTAATGAGATATTGAGATATTTCCTGATAAAACTTAATAAAAATGGTTACATTCCATTAATTTGGTCTAAATTTTTATAAATTAATGTTTGAATTTATTTAAGCGTAAAATTTGTAATCTATTTTCAGTGTTTTAAATCATTTAATTTTAAACTAAAACTTATATTAAAATATTTTTTCAACACATAAACGTATAAAATATAATGATTTATTTTTAATGAAGATTTGTCGGAAATAAGGCAATAAGTATAAAACAATGATATCAAAAGTTTGTCCAATAAATCAAAATTATATTAATATAATGACATTGTCAACATGCATTTAAATACATATAAATTTTTGCGTTTAACAAATACAATACATATATGTATTTAAGTACATATTTTTTATTTAATAAGCTTTTGTTATCCAAAGATTATTATAATATAATAAGAATTCAAAAGTTTTTTCAAATAACATAATAAGAAACTGTATATTACTGTATAGTTTTAAGATTTAAAAAAAATAATAAAAATTTTATTAGTATAGCAATTTTAAACACTGGCTACTTTAAAATGTTATAACAAAATTTCATAGGTTTCGCTATTAAATAACACTTGTATTTATTACTTTAATATTATAAAAGTTTATTGATTTTATTAGACATTCTTTTAATTTCAAACTGAAAAAATCAACAATCTTTATATATTTATATAAAACAGTTTTCTTAAAACTATATATAAAATAAATAGCAAAATATATACCGTATATAAACTATAGATTAACAATAAATAACAGTAAACATCATGATATGAGATAAGTTTATCTTGAGCTCTCTCTCTCTCTCTCTCTCTCTCTCTCTATGTAACTGACAGTATATTGAAAGTTTAAATCATTAAAAAAATAAAAGTTTCAAATTCTTGACTTTTTTGAAAACATGACACAAGAATTTTTGAGATATATTAGAAAAAACATAATTTGATTTTTAGTGTTATTAAAAACCCTATATTTTTACAATAGTTGACAAATTTTGAAATGTCTAGTTTTGACACATTTTTCAGATGTTTAATATATTTATTTGACAAATTTTATTTTAATTCAATTGTATGCTTAAATAAGACAAATAAATAACATTTTATTTTAATTATTTATTTAGAAAATATTATATGTAAATGTTATTGTGTTTGTACTTTAGTTAAATAGTAAAATTTACTACCTAAAAATATTTAAATAATATTTTAAATTAAATAAAAAATTAAAATAAATAAAAATTTAATAGTTGACTATTGATAGTAAATTAATTTTTAATACTATTTAAAAATCTATTGTTAATTTTATATATTTAGATTTAAGATGTGATTGTAAAAGAAATTTAATGTCAAAATATGTGAAACATTATATAATTAATAGTTTAGGATATCTTAGATATTTTTGACGCTAACTTGAATTATTAAGTTAACCACAAATATAATTTTTAAAATCATAAAATTCTAGAAATAATATAATATATTGTTTTATAAATAATTGAAATCTTAACAAAAATAAAATTATACAAAAATATTAGCAATCATTTACAGTATTAAATAAAAAAGTAAACACTATATTAAATAATTAAATAAACTTATTTCAATAAAATATAATTATAATAATATATTGTATTTATATAATTATTTATAAAATAGACATTTTTATTGATTGAATTAAATGATTTAGTGATGTCACTCATCAGTATAATCCCTGACAATCTATAAGCAATTTACTCACACTTTGCAAACAACAATAAATTTGTTGATGATATCAGTGTCCGTTTAACTGAACCAATCATTTATATATCAAAATCCTATGGATTTCTCATTCAATTTTTACACAACACTATTACTTAACGTATTGAATGCATTAAAAGACATTAATGTTTTCCTTTTCTAAGCAAAAACATTAGTTTAACTAATGTTTGAATATAAACTAATTTATAATAATTAATATATCAGGAATCATAATGTCTTATAAATGTCATGATATTAATAATATTTTCTTTTATGTCACACCACTGTTTAGATATTATTTTTATATTAAAAATAATTACAATATACTGTACTATTATAATGATATACACTAACATCTAATACTATCATCTAGTATTTCACGGTTAATATCTCGACAATTGTATTCTCAAATTTTCTGAAAACATAAAAACACTTATCAAAAAAAATTATCTTTAATAGTTTTTAATTTATATAATAATACACCAAAAATACATTATAATTACAATCACTAACATTGTCAATACTAATAAATAATATGTAATTTAATATGTACTGTAAATTATAATGAATAATATAATTTTTTATTATAATTTTTAATAGTATATAGTAATTATATTACTAGTAATAATAGCTTTAATAATATTATATATGTATACTAGAGATTAAAAATTATATAAGTATTTATACTGAATATAATATTGTATACTTTATTATTGTATTGTATTATAGGTATAGAAAGTGTTTTAATTGGGACTTTAACTTATTGAAGGACATATTAAGTAACAATTGAAAAAAAATTTCGTCAGTAATAACCACTCAATTGTATTATTACAAATCATTTCAATATATGCTATACCTTTAATTAAATTTTGTTAACACCAAACATTTATACCATTGATTAGTTAAAATTTATATAATTAAATAATCGTTATATTATAGTTAACTAAAGAAAATAATGTCTATTTATTAAATATTTGTTTGATTTAGATACTAGATAATAGATTTTCATTAATCATAATATTGTTATTAATGATTGATATCAATAGATAAAATATTTTATTTTACAATATATTGAATTTCAAAGATAAAGCTTTTCATGTATGAATCATTAAAATTATTATTACATTATTTGTTATTTTGTTTATTAAAAAATTTCAAATAAATAAAAATAAAATTTTAAAAATAACTATCTTCAAGACATTGTGTTAATAATAAAAATAAATCAGTAAAAAATGTTGAACATCTATTAATTCACAAAATGTTAGACAATTACAATACAATATTTCTAATCAAAAGTTATTAAAATTTGTATAATGATGTAATATAAGTTATATTATTATAATATGCTGTATTTACTTTATCTATTCAATATTAGATATATTATTACTAAACATATCGTATGAACAAAATATTTTGTATATAAACATCACTATATGGCAATTGTGTCATAAAATATAGACATTAAATATACTTTATTATCAAAAAATTCTCGAGGGTTAAATATTTAAAAATTTGATATTAAATATTGAAATATTTTGCAATTTTAATAACAATAATAACTTTTTAAAAATATATTCATGTATTAAAATTTGTAAGAATCTAATGATAATTTTTTTATATTGTATAAAAATTAAATATAATAAATTAATATAGCTTTTTATCTAATATAATAAAATAAATGTCAACCTTGAAATTTAAAAATGCAATCTTTATAAATTAAATATATAATTTTTGTAATTACAATGTAATTTAATTTAAGTCTAAAATAGACTTTTTATTACAATATTTAAAATACAATAAAAATAAGAAAAATTTTCATTCATTTTTATTTTATAAAAATATTAATATTTTTATTGACTATATTTATATTTTACTATTTTGCTATTAATGTTTAATCTATTTTTTTAAAAACAATTCACTGATGTGATAATTCAATATTTAAACAGTTTTAATAACATTTTTAACTTTCAATATAAACTCTAATATGTTATACTAATGTTGGCTTATAATCGGAAATCTATTTCCTATTTTGTTAGAAATTTTCAATTAAACTCTAATATTATCGACAAAATGCAAACTAACATTAAATCAGTAAATTTTCAGATTTATATCTGTTAACAATGATTTTTTACTATTATTCATTTATATTATCATTAGTTTACTAATATCATTGTTAAAAATGTTTGTTGTTGATAACTAACATTATATTTTTATCAATAAAATATTAGTTCATTTTCAATATTTCAAAATAGTTAACTTTTTGTAATGTAACGTATTTTCATTTTTCATTTATTTGCTAAATCTAAGCAAAATTATAATTTGATTAATTAAATAAAAAATATTGATTGAAGTAATAAATATTTATCATAAATATACAATAGTACTAAATTTTTATCTAAAAATACAAAATCAAACAAAAATATATATATATATATTTACTTAGATAATTAATTATTTTTGTTATAATTAAATATTAAAGAGAAAGCATTATAATATTGAGAAAGAGAGCTTTGATAAAAAATAATAATATTTTATAGCGACAACTAAGCAAATAAAACTATCACATAAAAAGTATTTGTTTAATATTTTTAATGAATATCTTTGCTATTATATAATAAGATATGATTATACATTAAATTTTTAAATTTATGTATAAAGAATATTTATTTTAAATCAAACAAACTATAGATATATTATATATGAAAAGTAATTTTTATATAAAATCAGTTGAAAAAAGTAAGACTAGCATTGCCAGACGAAATCGTCAATAACTTTAAGTTTTGTTTAAATATATTTGCAAATGTTTCAGATGGTTTGAATGGGTTAAATAACTTATATGATGAACATTATGGGCCAAATACTAATCAACATATTCACAATTATTATATAATTATACATATCATACACATACACACATACACACATACACACATACACACATACACACATACACACATACACACATACACACATACACACATACACACATACACACATACACACATACACACATACACACATACACACATACACACATACACACATACACACATACACACATACACACATACACACATACACACATACACACATACACACATACACACATACACACATACACACATACACACATACACACATACACACATACACACATACACACATACACACATACACACATACACACATACACACATACACACATACACACATACACACATACACACATACACACATACACACATACACACATACATACACACATACACACATACACACACACATACACACATACACACATACACACATACACACATACACACATACACACATACACACATACACACATACACACATACACACATACACACATACACACATACACACATACACACATACACACACATACACACATACACACATACACACATACACACATACACACATACACACATACACACATACACACATACACACATACACACATACACACATACACACATACACACATACACACATACACACATACACACATACACACATACACACATACACACATACACACATACACACATACACACATACACACATACACACATACACACATACACACATACACACATACACACATACACACATACACACATACACACATACACACATACACACATACACACATACACACATACACACATACACACATACACACATACACACATACACACATACACACATACACACATACACACATACACACATACACACATACACACATACACACATACACACATACACACATACACACATACACACATACACACATACACACATACACACATACACACATACACACATACGTATTTATAACGATATTTTAAAAAAAAAATCAAAATTTGATGTTATATTTAATATTATCAAAACTACATATGTTGTATAATACTAGTGAAATGATTGTCTAATAGATTGGTTTATATAGTAATTGACATACAGTTTATGTTATAATTTATTAACTAAAATCATATACTGTATTTACTTTTATATTTATTAATTTATTACAGTATTTTAAATTTATTCACACAGAAATTAATATGCTTCAAGTTATAAACATTTTATTTAAAATTAATTATTATATTTAAGAGTTTAATCGTTAAATTGTGTGGAAAATTTGATTTAATTGAAGTGAGAGAATCTACACAGAGATTACATATGTTATGTTAATTGTAATTTAAGTGTTACCTAAGGCATAGTATATATTTTTTACATTAAATATAAAATTATGAATAAATTAGAAATAATTTTATGTAAAAGTTATTTTTATACTATTGTTGAATATACTGTATATTTTATCAAACTTAGAAATTATTTATTTAATATATGAATAATTTTGATATTTCATATTTAGATAGTTTAATTTTAGTAAAAAAATTATTGATTTAATAAAATAAATTTCTATATTAATAAACTATAATTATTATACAGTATATAAATTTATACAAACAAAACAAACAAAATAATGAAAAAAACTTTAATAGATTTTGGGCCATAACTCGTCCACTTCGATACCGGACATACATAAGCAAACGTCGACTATTTTGTTGTATATCAATCATCTGGTTTTGTTCAGCCGCTATATCATTCATCCCAATCTTCACGGGTTGGTATCACTCAGAAAAGATAACAAATATCTTCCTAATGACAGATGTTTCCGACTGTTCACTTAAGGTATGTTCTGTTAAAATATTTTTATAACTAAAAGTCAGTTTATAAACTAAACATATTTTAAACGACATTTTGTATAAAACAATTAAACGACAGGTGAACCGCGTGTATGCATTGGTGTCATCGTTAACCTCCTTTTATCTACCGCTTCCTATAATGTTTTACGTATATTTCCGTATTTTATTGGTGGCCGAGAAGCAGTCGCGTGAAATCAAACAATTGGAGCTTTCATTACAACAGAATGGCTTACTTTGTGAATCGGACGCCACTTCCGCCAACTCAGACACGTTTGACGCCAAACGACACGTCGAGCGTAGTCTTAGACGACGAACCAAACAATTAATCACTGATACGAAAGCCATCCGTACTCTCGGTATAGTTATGGGTGTATTCTGTCTTTGCTGGTATGTATCACTTGTATTCAAATTTATTGTTAGGTATTATTAATCATATATTTATTATCATTTATTATACAATATAATATTGATATTATTTAATATAAATATATAAAAATATATTCATTTATAATTTAAAGCTATTTAAGTGATATTTTTTCAATCTGAAAGAATTACGTTAAGTTAAGAGATTTATTTAATTTAATTTTATCATTATTTTGTATTTTTAAAACTTTTTATTATTTACCACAAAACTATCTAAAATAGCTTTAGATAATGTTTGGTTATTATATTAAAATTTAGTTAATAGTATATAATATTCACACAAAGTATAATAATAGACAATATATAGTATTATACATTATTATCTAATAAATTTAAATTTGGTAATAAAGTTAATGTGTTTATGTCTTATATTGTACAATAGGCTGCCATTCTTTATAATGTATGTAATATCAGCTTATTGTGTATATTGTGATATCAGTTATGAGACGCGAACTGGCATTACATGGTTGGGCTATATTAATAGGTATGTGCAAAACTAAAGACAGTTTTAAATTTTATTTTTTCATCCAAATGCTTATCCATTATTATTATTATTATTATTATTACATCATTACTACCGTCAACACTATAATTCCTTTATGATAGCTATTAATGTTTATTATTATTATTATTTTGTAAATAATATAAGTGTATAAAAAATAAGTAAAATAAATTGATATTTAATTTAAATTTTATTTTGCATCAGTGCTCTCAATCCAGCCATATATGCATATCTTAACAAAGAGTTTAAGACAGCTTTCAGACGGGTATTATGTTGTTTTCCGCGTATGGTATTTGAAGGGGACAGGGATGCAGTCATGGATGAGATATCAACAACCAGTCGATCTCTTCAACGAAATTTGGATCGATTGCACGTCAACTTTGATGTACCGCTATCTCCGGCACTTATGTCTCGTACGCCGAGTGCAACACCTGATACCACTCAATGGCCAATCATTGCAAACAATTCACTCAACATTTCATCGTCAGATCACAGCAGAAATCCGTCGATTAGTACACATTATGAGCGAAGAAATGATAGCAAAAAGTAAATATTACTCAACAAATACATTACTGTTTTAACTACAACTGCTTTTTTGGTCTTTCATTTGTGTGCCATATGTACTACCATTTGTTTAATTATTATATAACTAGAATAGTATTATATATAGTGTTATATAAAATTTTGTTGAGGAATCTGATTATAAATGCAATCGACTCTTCATTTATCAATACTATACTTGAATATTAAGATGTTGTACGAACCAGAAACTCAATTCTCGCCCAGTTATCAGTTAATATAAAATATATGTTTTATTATGATTTATCATACAATACAAAAAAATGTTTTATACTATACATTATACGGTCAAATTGAAGCATAATTTTTATATGAACTCAGGAATAATATAAATATATTCACAACATTGTATGGGAGATACCTTTTTAGGCAAAAATGTTAACCATGTGTTCAGTTATCATAAAGTTATTGTTTGTGATCTAATGTTCAAATACTTATAAAAATATATTCCAGTGTTAAATTAAATTTAAAATATTGTTAGAAAATTAAATGCCACTATAATATTGTTGTTATATAATTTACATTAGAATTTAATAGAATAAAATACCATATAAATACCACATATACTAAATTATATTTATTATAACTATGATAATATACTGTGTGTATGTGTGTGTGTGTGTGTGTGTATTGTTGAATAATATAAGTCTATTAAACATTTACTATATTATATATCTAAATATAAGAAATGATAAATTATATTAAATTATTTTTGCATTACAAAATAATACAAATAATCCAAACTGTTTGCTAATATATACTGTAAGCACATAACACATACTGTGATCTTTTAAAAATACTATTAGATTTTCGAAAAATAAAAACTTGAATATCAAGTAATTTTGTTGTGCCGTCACATTGACTAACAATATTGATCTCTTGTTATACAAATACTATATATAATATAGAGTACTTTAATATTATAAATAAATTTATAAGGTATAAGATATTATATAGTATATGTTTACTCAACTAAATTGCAATATATGTTATAATTAATATACAAAAAAAACATAAGAATTCATAATTTTTTATTGTTATTATAAAATCATGTTATATTTATTGATGTTTAAAATAAAATGAGCTCAAATATATGTCAATATATTTAATAAATATTTTAAATCCTTATTTTAAAGCAATATTTATTGTAATTAATATTTTTGAGAATAAATTCAATAAAATATTTTTATCCAATAATATTTTAATTATTTTATTTAACGAATTAACTCTAACTCTTTATACTAAGCCTACAAACTTTATAAGGCGTGGTTCACATATTACGTTCGCACTTTTTAAGAAATCTAGACCCCCTCCCTCCCCTATGTTCACAATTGTTCGCATGTAGTCATTTAAAAAAATTACGTTCGCATGTCCCTAACCGCTACCCCCCCCCACCACAAGAAATAAGATATTATCTAAATGCGAACGTTCTTAAAGTTTAGTTTCTACCCCTCCCCTACCCTCGTTCGCAAAAGTTCGCTTTGGCTAACCCCCCCCTCCCCTCAAGTGCGAACGTAATATGTGAACAACGCCTAACTCAATATAACTAAAATCAATGAAAGAGTAAACCAAAGTGTAGTTAGTGTTCATTGATGGACACATTGTAGTCAATTGGTTACTAATTAAAGAAATAGATAAAGATTACCAATAAGTTATTGAATAAAGATTCAGTTAATATAGTAGTCAACAAACATCAAGACCTGTCCTATTAAGTAGTCGTATAAATGAATCAATACGATAGCAAACAATAAATTTGTTTTAATAAGTTTTAATTTTTATTATAGTTTATAATATAGTTTTACTACTGTATACTCCATTTTCAAAAACAACATAATTGTATATACATTTGTGAAATACATTTACAGTAAATTATTAATACAACAACTTTCATATAAATAGATTAGTGAAAGTGTATTCAATATCATACCAAACGGTTGTTTAATATAACAGACATTCAATGACTTGAAATAAAAGTCAATTCAGTGTCGAGTTTGTTGTCTTTGTTTTCAATATATAGTACAATACGTTGTATTAATTGAAACTTTAATGCATTTCTTATTATTGTTTATTTGTCACAAATGTTAACAAATGAAATATTAAGACATCTATTGAAATCATTATCAAAGTGATACAATGTAATGTAATATAATATAATACATTATTACAAATTTATAGATTTTTTATTTCTATAACAATATCTATTTAAAAGGTAAGTGCAGAGAGATTGCTTTTACAGCAAAAAAAACTTATATAAAAATAAATATTATATTTTGAGATTTTTTATATTATTGTTTTTGGACATAATAAAGATTTTTTTAAAAAAAATAACGAAATTTATTATATAAAACAATTCTAGCAAAACTTTGCGAAACATTATTGTTGAAAAAAACATTTATCTTAAAACTGTTATTTTTTAACTTTAACTAATCCATTAAGATGTCCATTAAACAAAATTATCATCATCATACTATATTATACAGTATAACAAACTTAAAACATATTGACGTAAATTTAAAACATATGATACTTACATTTTTTATTGATAATATTTTTCATTAGATTTACTATTTTTAAATTTGATTAATTACTTTTAAATGAAAATAAATCTATTGTTAAATAAACATAAATTATATAATGTCAGTGTAACAGAACGGAAATGTTATGTTTAAATAAAGTCTACAAATAATTGATAACATATACTGTATATATCATATATACTGTATATACTGAAAATATATTTTCTATAAATCATGCACTTTAATAGTGTTAAAAATAGTGTATATGCGCTTACTTTTAAGTAAATGTAATTTTAGCTTAAAATATTTAATTTAAAATTTCAGTCAATCAGATAATAATTATTAACATTTAAATAATATATGTATCATAAATTTTATTTAGTGAAAGTCACTGAAAATTGATTTATATTCAAAATTATATACTCAATAACTATTGTATTATACTAACATTTTTGGTTGCCTTTTACTATCTATAGTTAATCAGAATTTTAAATCTAATTAGTTTTTTATTTTTTTTTTATTCTTTCACTTATATAATACTTACTTTTATTATTATTTGGTAATAGACTTTATTAATTATATATTTATATATCAGTTTAATTTTAAAAGTCTAAAAAAATTTTAATTAAATTAGTGATAAATAAAAAAAATACAATTTTAATTTAGACAAATAAAATTTTAATTTAGTTTTATTATATCATAATTTAATAAAAAAATAGAGAAACATTTATTTTATGTTTAACTTAAATTTAATTAAAATTTATATATTTTTTTGATCAACACTTATATTTTATACTTATATGATATTATGTAAATAATTTTTAAATTTTAAATATATTCTTTAAGAATAATGTAATTTATTTTAAATGATTAATAAAGTAATGTTTTTATGTATACTAGATATATATATGTAGTAAAGAAACAAAAATGATTAAAAAAAATGAGTTACTTATGTCGAGGACTTTGTGTGCTTTTATTATAACATTAAGATATAAATTAAATAAATGAAACGTTTTGTAAGTCAAGTGGAATTCATTGTGATTTTTATTATATTTAAAGTCACTTGAATTATATAGTTTTCTCTATTTTAAAATATAGATAAATTTGTAATATTTAAAATAAATTTTTATTTTATTATAATAAAGTAATAATACAGTATTATTAATAAGTTATATTTAATGAAATTCGTAATATTGTAAATTTATTTTTAAAACATTATATAATTATATTCTATGGAATTTTATAGTATAGTATAAATATTCCACCTTGTTAACAAATTATTATTATTATTATTTATACTTAGTTAATGAAAATAATATTAAAAAAGCAGATACTTAAAAAACAAAAATATAAAAATGTAACATTATTTATTTATAACATTTAATAACAATTGAATAATAATAATAAAATATATTATGAAAAATTAGTCTAAAAAACAATATTAACATAAGGATTGCAGAGAAATTTTTTTGAGAAATTTTCTTAATTTATTAGAAATTTCTTATTTATGTTCATTTACTGCATATTTAACAATCAATATTTTACTGTTATATATTAGACAAATTGATTATATATTTTTATTATATCATATATTTAAGAACTCTAAAATATTTTTTTCAATACCTTACATTATAATGTTTAAACTTTTATATTAATAATAATAATGAAAGTATAGTAATAATAAAAATTCAATTTCATTGATTAATTGAAAGAAATAAATTCTAAAAGTTATTTAACAAAACAATTTCTTATACTAATAATTCTAAAATAATAAAGTTTGTAATTTTATTTTTTATTATCTTATCAAATATTTTTAAGGTAACAAATATGTGACAAACAATGTTATATTATTTTGTGTGATTTTGTAAATTTTTCACTTATTTTCTTTACTCTAGTCTCTATTTTTAATATTGTTTTATCAATTGTAAAATTACAGTTATGCAAACAGATTAACTTCTTGTAAATTAAATTAAATTTCAAATTTTTAAATAGATATCAAAGATTTTAGTTCTATAAATAACTATTGCATAAAATATAACGTAACAGACTATCATATATTGATATATAAATATTGTGAAACCAAATTTATATCAATACAATATAAAGTAATACAATTATTAAAAACTTTCAGTGGCTATATATTGATATATAAAATAAATAAAGAAAAAGTAAATTTAACAACAAAAGTGTTTGAGATCAATATAATTGAATTTATTAAACAGTAGACTATTTTTATTAGATTATTGTGTTTTGTCATAAAAAAATGATTTATGAGAAGCAATGCTGCAATTGAAGTAAACTTCAATTTTGGTGAGATTTTGCCCAATAATACAGATTTTGTTTGTCAGCAGAAATATGAGATCAATTGGATGTGCTTTCAAACGGACATATATTAGATACACAACTTTTACGGATTACTAGTGCTTTACTAAACTATATATACTATATATATCTGACTACTACTTGTGTTTTTCATGTTTCTGTATTTTGTTCACAAAACATAACTCAAATTTCAATGTAAACTCACAAATCTAGAGACAAAAATTATCTAAAAATTTTTACGTTTCTCTTAAACACTGTTTTACGTACTGGTAATGATTGAAAGCAATTGTTTGACAGATAATTATTTATAATAAATAAAAGAAAAGGTCTCACTTTCCTCAGTATGAATGTTGAGTTAATCTATTATTTTTTCACAACAATAAACTCAAACAAAGTGTGAAGTTTTTGTTTAGTAAAACCACAAAATGAATACAAGTCTCGTTTAACCACTAACTCAATCACTTTATTTTTTTGCTGTATTGAAGCTAATAATAAAAGGCTTAAATAATCCATTGTATTAATTTGATTAGAGTTGATATAATAAAGATTGAGTTAAGATGTCATAAAAATACAATAGTTTATACTTTTATTTATATATTATCTATAATAACAATAATATTAATAATAAAAATAAATTTATATATTTTTTACTATACAGTATTAATAAAATTTAATTTATTATTGTTTAAAGAATTAACAGTTTTTCTAATTTTTATACATTCTCTCTAAAGAATTATCATTAAAATATTTTTTATTTTTAATTAACTTATTTATTATACATTAATGAATTATATATTATTTAATGTAATATTAAACAGATATATATCTTTTTTTAATTGTTTAAAATGATTTATATTTAGTTTTATTAACAAATATAAAAATTGACAATAAACTCACGCAAACCAAGTGGGCGTTATAAGGCTTATTAAAGAAATATTATATAAATACTGTATAATGTATTTGTTAAAATATAAACTAAAATTTTTTTGTTATAAAGAGCTTTCAAAATCACATACTTTACAGTAATATTTTATAAAATAATTGCTTATTTATTAAATTATATTAATATAAAGTTGTGTATAATTTAAATACAAATCTCTTGTGTAGTTTATTTTGTCAGTTTTGCTTACTTTCATCAAAAATATAAATATATTATTTAAAATTTTTCTATTCATTGTATTTTTATGTTTTTTAAAAGAGAAAACTTTATTCTGTTATTATTAATAAAATATCTTTAAAATAATAATGTATTTAATAGGGAAACTTGAGTGATATTTAATAAAGAATAGAAGATTTAATTTAAATAAAAACTATTTTTAGTGAAATTTTTATTATTATTTATGTAACTATATATATGTTCCTATGTTGTATATATCTGTAAATATGCAATGAATGAAAAAATTGAGGCATTAACAATACTAGTAAATAATATTTCAGAAATTGACAACAAATGAGTTGTTTATAAACTAATGTAATATAATTTAAATAAATATTTAATGATGTAGTAAAATATATTAAAAGTAGTATTTAAAAATATTATAATATATATTAAGATAATAATTATTTGAATTTATGTGAAAAATTTAATCAAACAAATCAAAAATATTTCAATCTTAGCTATTGATAACTAATTTAGTTAACTCGATAAATCTATTTGACATTTTGATGAAACAAATTTCGTGCAAACAGTTAATAAAATCTTGTTTATAAAAAATCAATTCTGATTTTAAAAATGGATTCAAAAATATTTTTCTATAAATATATAAATTATTTTATAATATATTATTCTATATTTATTGGCACAAAACAGTATATATTGGCATTGTTTTTATCAAATATTTGCATTATATAGTAATAAATTGTGTACTAAATGAACAATAGTTGTTATTATTGTATTAGCAAATTATATATTGCATTCAGTTATAATCTATTTTGATGATGATTTATGTTATAAAAACTACATTACATATGTATTTTAAATATTATTTGAATTAAATTAAACTATAAATCATAATATAATTTTTATTTTGACATTTAAAAATATCTATTTCTAAATTCTACATAATAAAAATTCTACAACTTAACTATTAATTTTAATATAAGTTATAGTTATGTTTAAGATATAAAATATATAATTTTACAATTTGTTAATCTTTGTAATAATTATTCACATTTGCTAATATATTTTGTTATTTAATTTAAATTATTATTATCAAATATTTGCAATTGTTTTGTTTAGAATATCTTATTATTTAAATTTAGATTAACATTAATAATATTATTATTCTAATACTATATAAAAAATAATCAAAAAGTATTTACAACTAATAGTATTTTTATTAATTACAATTTAAAGTAAATGCCATTATTAAATAAAAATTATAATTAGTAATATTATTAAATCAAATTAATTTTAGCTTTTTGAATTTAGATTTTTGTACTAGTCAGTATATGCCACAATTATATAAATAAATATTTATGATACAATAATTTTTTTAATTAATTAATTAAATTATTCTGTATAATAAAAATTATGTTTTACATAAATTATAGCTATTTTAACCTGGTTAATTACATCAATTAGTAACTCATAATACTATTATTATTGTGTTATATAATAGTTGTATTTCCATAAAATATTATCGGTTAATAACCCAAAAACATTTAACGTAATTATGATTTGAAGGTCACACTATTTTGACAAAGTTAGTCATTATTACAAATAATATATTATATTAGATTTAATGATTTCATAATCTATCAAATGTTTAGAGTTTGTATATCTGATGATAGTTTATATCTTAATTTATTGCTTAACTGGTAATTATTTCAAACAACTGTACTACTACTGTATAATGTTACAAACAAACATCAATAAACTATAATGTAATAAATAATAATTTATATATTATATATTGTATATTGTATATACTGAAGTAATAAACTAACTAAACTTTTTTTACAACCCTTAATACATTTTATATACAGTATAATAGCTGTTATAATTATATTAGTATTCATAATTATATTATTATAAATTTGATGGATCAAAATGTTTGAATAAAACATTTAAAATAGTTAATAATTTTATTAGATATAAGCAAATATTCAGTAATTTTGTGTTTTATTAGTTGCTAATCTCAGTACTATAGCCATAATTATTAATTAGTTAGTATTAAACATTTGATTAAAATATATTAATCTATTGTTTCTTTTATCTCAATATTTTAATAAATAAAATAATTAACTACAATATAATTATCACACTATTGTAAAACTAATTTATATCTAAATAATCTAAAATCCTTAAAATTAATTCCATTTATAATATATAAAAAATAATATTTTAATTAATATTTTAAGCTAATTCAACAAATCATTTTAGTAATATTATTAAAATAATGTTTTACAAAATATCATTTGTTTAATAAGTACTGTAATATTAAGTGTATATACTTTTATACAATAGATTTTGTATACATAAATTTCAAGTACAATATAAATATAAGAACATGTAAATAATCTATGATATAGAATAAAATTTACTTAATTTATTTATACTAATTTTTAATTATTTTTAATACATTTTTAATATCTGTTATTATACTTATAGTGAATTTTTTATATGTAATAAAAAACAAATATTTGCTTTAAAAAATTTTTATTTTATAAATTTAAATTTTTAACTTTATTTTTTTATAAACAAAGTAAAGCGAGTATAATATTTAAGATATTGTAATATTAAAGTAGAGATCAAATTGAAATAAATGATAAAAAAATGCTTGGATTGAATCGGATAGTAATATACAATGAATCGGATTATTCAAAAAATCTTAAACTCATATTTATCTTCATTCATAAAATAATATAAAAATAAAATGTACAAAAAATACTGTTGATATTTAACATATTTTTTGTAATTAAGTGACTAAAAATATCAAGTCTTTTTTGTTTAAATATATTTATTAATATTTTATATTTTAAAAGGCCATTATGTGACTATAAATAACATAAGTTATTGGGACATCACTTTTACTTTTATTTATATGAAATGAAAATACAATATCTGTATTATTGATCATTGATTTATTTGGTTAAAGATTTTATTTTACAGATATTTTTTAGTAAATTAGATATTTTCATGCAATACAACAAACACGATGTAAAACAAAACATAAAAATAAATAATTTTGAAATATTTTTTCTTTATTATATAACTATTTATAAAAGGGGTTTTCATTAATCTCAGGCACGCGGTTTTTGCTATAATTCTTAAACGGAGTGAGATATATTAATTTTGTAAAAAGTGTATTAAAAAGTGATTTACGCGTGATAATATAAAATTAAAAATTTTTAATTTTGATCATGTGATCATATTTATTCTTGGATGTTTGCAAACCACTATGTCAGAATCTAACCTATAAATGTTAGAATAAATTTTCAATAGCATATTTGTAAAGCTTAAATTGAAAATTTATGGTAAGAAAAAATTTTTGAAATTTGTCGAAAAATAAATTTTTTATGGCTTTTCAAACATGGGGAAAAACACATTATAAGAAAAAGTAACAAATAATATGACGTTATTTATGGACAGTAGACACTTATTAGATAAAGATTTTAATACTATAACTTAATCTAATAACAAAATTTTTTGTCAAATATTTTTTTAGATAATCAAATTAAAATAAAAAAACAACATTGTAATTCGATAATATAATTTTTAATTAAATTTGATTATCTAAAAAAATTTTGTTTTTAGAATAAGTTATAGTATTAAAATCTTTATCTAATAAGTGTCTACTGTCCATAAATAACGTCATTATTTTTTACTTTTTCTTATAGTGTTTTTCCACATGTTTGAAAAGCCATAAAAAATGTATTTTTTGACAAATTTCAAAAAATTTTTCTTCCCATAAATTTTCAATTTAAGCTTTACAAATATGCTATTGAAAATTTATTCTAACATTTATAGGTTAGATTCTGACAGTGGTTTGCAAACATCCAAGAATAAATATGATCACATGATCAAAATTAAAAATTTTTAATTTTATATTATCACGCGTAAATCACTTTTTAATACACTTTTTACAAAATTAATATATCACTCCGTTTAAGAATTATAGCAAAAACCATGTGCCTGAGATTAATGAAAACCCCTTTTATAAAAACTTTTTTACTTTTTACAAATTATTTATGTTTAAATATTAATGTAATAATTATATTTAATTAATTAAAATAATAACAATAAAATTTATTAAATTAAAAAAAATCTTTAATAACATTTACAATATTTACTTTTAATTAAATAAATAGATTTTTGGTTTAAACAAAGAAAACAAAATTAGTGACATTTTCAACACATGTCGTGCCAAAGAAAATACAAATTGTATTATTTTTCATTTAAACCAATGTTTTGTTTAAAAACTATATTGTATTGAATTAAAGTGAAGAGTGGACTACAAATTGATTTTGTCTATTGATTAGCAATTATTTGATAGAAATAATATCATTTTATAAAGAATTTAATTATTATCTAAACTTTTATAAAAAAAAGTTAATTTTTTGTAGTGTAATTGAAATTATTTATTTATATATACTGTATAATTTTAACTAAACATTATTTTTTATATATCAATAACTCAATATATATATCATATATATATATTTTTATATATGAAACATACTGTTTTAGTAAAAATATACAGAATCTACATTATATTACTACTAAGTATGTACCATTAAATTGGTTTTATAAATGAACATTTTTTTAAATAACATAATATACATATTATATACGACATACAAAACATTATATAATTAGTTTAACTTAAAAAACTGACATACATTTAATGTTTTAAAAAAAGGTTGACATAACCAGAATATTCTATTATAAATTGTTTGCATTATTCTTAGTAACAATTTTTTGTGAGCAATATTTTGTTGAATTCAATTATATTTTATAGTTGAATTCAAAAATAATGATGTGATGGAAACTAATTTACTATTATAAAACCTTATAATAAAATTTGTTTTTATATATTAATAACAAAAAAATGGTCAAATGTTTTGTATCATAATTTTTGTTAAGTCTATTACGGGCTTCAAAATTGCTGTTCTTTCTAATTCATTATAAAAATTTTTCTATAGTTATATAAATATACAATATACAGTATATATATATATATATACAATATATTATTAAATTATATTATATATAACAGATATTGTATATAGTCATTGAAAATACTTGTCATGAAAACATCATACTAAAACACTTTCATCAAAAATTATTATTTAAATTACTAAATATTCATAAACTCATTATTTAATGAAAAATATTCTGTTATATAAAGTATTATATTGTTTTTACAAAGTATAGAACTAACATTTAATACAAGTATTTTGTTATATTATATTTTAATTTTCTAATAATTTATAATTATTATAGTTTTGTCATTTATAAGTTTTTAAATATTTATTAAATAAAATTTAATATTATTATAATAAATTAATGACATTTTTATAATTTTCTATAATTTGGCAATTTAAAAAAATACTTATATGATTTAACTATGTTTGATTGTTTTAAACAAGTATTCATTAGTAATATAATGAATATTCTACAGTAAATATAATCTATTAACACGACAAGTATTTTTATTTCAAGATAAGTAGTTTATTATTTAGTGTTTTGTATTTTTTATACAAATATCATGCAATTTATAAAATCAATGTTATGTGTAGTTTCAGAATTGACAATCTTTTTATAAAAAATAATCTACAAAATTGTTATACTATGTGATTATTTTTGGTGCTTATTCTAGAAAACTTTTTTATCTTTGTTTTAAATAAAATTTATTTAATATAGGTTAAATATAAATGTACAAAAACAAATAGATTATAATAAACTAGATTGTATTAAATGTATTCATTGTTTTTCATTTTGAAAATGAATCTAATATACAAAAATATGTATCTAATATTTTATATTAAATCTAAATTATTTATTTTGTTGAATTATATATAAATCCTCTAAATATTATAATATTCTTAAACTAATTGAATTTATAATATTTTTTTTTAAAAAGAGATAATTGAAAGCACTGTTGATCTACTCCTACTCCAACTGTATTTTATTATATATTTTTTTGGACACAAATTTCTTTTTCAAAATATTGACTTAAAATTTATATAATATAATAGTATAATAACTAAAAAGATTTAACTTATTTTTCTACTACTTTGCTAAATATGTACATAATGTATAAATTATATATTGATATATAAGTTCACAGTATGTAATGTGACTATTATTATCATTTTATTTTTTATGTTATATTATTTGCAAATAAGTTTTATAATGTTCATAGAGTTTGAATCACAACTGTTTGTTTGTTATAATTCCCTAATATTCCCTTAAATTCCCGAATATTCCCGAATATTCCCATGTAAATTCAATAAAGTTCCCATAAGTTCCCGTATAAATTCCCAGAAAAATAGGTAAAATTTCCAAAAATACAAAAAAAAACTTAAAAATTAACAAAAACTTAAATTTTAACAAAAAATAAATATTAAAAAAAATTAAAAATTAATAAAAACTTAAATTTTAACAAAAAATTAATAATGTATTTAATACTTAAAAATAGTTGATAAAAACATTAATGATACACTATGAGTTAGTATTTTAGTAATTTTTAACTCTTAAAATAATTAATTTTTTAAATAATACTTAATGTTTATAGTTTATAGATATATATTTTTATTTTTAAATGTTATTTTTATATAAATACTGACTGAATACTAATTATAAAATTGAAAATATTTTAAACTTTTTATTTAAAATTTTAAAAATTATTAATAAAAACCTTGTAATATAAGTATTTATTGTTTTATTAACTTCTTAAACTATCTTAAACTTATATTTAAATTGTAATATGATTACTCTTTTCTACAAATAGATTTTTTTTAATTTTTTTAGTTTAATATTTTAATTAAAATTGTTATTTTTAGATGAGTTTTAATGTTATTTTAACTTTTTTACTTATTTTTAATCAAAATTAGATTCATATAAATTTTAAAAACATAAAAACATACTAAAATAGTCTTAATTAAAATAAAAATTTTTAAAAACTTAAAAAATAGGGGGTGTCATTTCTCCTCATTTTAAGCGACAATTTTTCCCATTTGGTCAAAAAGTCTGAGGAGGGTAAAATCCCAAAATCTCAATCTTAGGGGGGGTATTATGGCCTTACCCCCCCCCTTACTTAACCCTGATTATAACATATACTATTTGTTGTTACAAATAATACTTAAAACAATACATTTATAAAAAATATTATTTTTAAAAATATTTTTAAGAACTATTTATATAAGTATTTAATAGTGAAATTAATTTTTGCTTAATATTTAGCAAATTGTTAATTTTAAATTTGTTAAATTATGTTAAATAAATTATAGATTTAAATGGAATTAAATTAAACATAGTATACCATCTCAATAATTAATATATAAATTGTCAAAAATGAGTCTCTAATTTATTTTCAATTATATGGTATTTTTATTTGATAGAAGATATACTTTATAGAGACCATTGATATCACAAATATTAGATCAAAACGATATCTATAGGTCACCAGAGCATCTGATAATACATGTTGTGAATTGTAAATTAATAATTTATAATGTATTCATATATATTATAAAATATAATAAATTTATAATATACACTATATATACATTTTAATGTTTTCTAAATAAAAATTTCAATATAAATTATTAGAAATATTATCATAATTGTGAATGTAAATAAAATAATAAAAAATAAAAGTAATTTGATATTAACAATGTTAATTAAGCATTATTATAATTAAAAAGATTTGTTTTAACCTATTTTCTAAAATATAAAATCAAAAAATTGTTTTGTTTCTTTTATAATTAATAAATTTATATTAATCTATTGAGAATATACTGTAGTAAATAAAGTTAGTTTACATATAAATTACATTTGAATCTTGAAAACAACATTTGCTTTTTATTTTATAACGTTTTCAAACTTATGTTAATATTATTCCAAATAAAATGGTAATCATATGAAAAATTAGTTTTAAAAACAATGTACTGCAAGAATGTATAGTGTTTTTTATAAAAAGTTTTATTCAATTTCTTATTTTTATGATCACAAGTTGTGCCAAATGTGTGTATCGATTGTTTGCTCATAAAATTTGATCTCATATGACATCAAAATAACATATATTAAATCTATTGCAAAACTGTTAGCATATATATAGAACTAATAGTATAAAAAAAGTAGAGATCAACCAATTTTGTTGCAACTATAAAATATTTTAAAAATATAATGATTAACATAATCACACAATTAATATATAGTTAAGATATATTATAGATTTAAATATAGTTTCACATAATTAGTTGATATTCACATAAATAAATTTCAATATACAAGTTTGTAAATGCTCTATAGTATAGACTCTATACTATAGAGTCTATACAGATATATAAATATTTATTATATGCTGTTTATAAAGTTTATCTAAAAAATGAATAAAAATATGGGATTTTAATAAAATAATTATTTACATTACACTACTCAGTAATTGTAAACTGAATACACTAATAAAGCTAACATTGTTAGAAGCATACAGTATATTATAATTTATTATATTATTTATCATTTTAACTAATTAATCTAAAAAAACTAAGACAACAGTAAATTAATAATACATTTATAAACTAAAAATAAAAAGTCTAATGTAAGAAAAATATATACATATTATATACTATACAAGTATACATAAAATTATATTAAAATATATTAAAGTAGTATATTTATTATTAAATTAAATATTAATCAAATAAATATACAGTATATAAATAGTCAATAAATAAATAAATATTCTAATATTTTTAAAAATTTTGATAGAAATAAAACAAAATATTTGTCACGAATAGAAAGAAATTACATAATAACTGATTGTTATTTTGTTAAGAAACAGATTATGAAATTAAATAACAAATTATAAACAAAAATATTACATTCAAAATATTTAAATATTTAAAATTCTTAGATTATAAAATTATAAAGAATCAAATATAATAAAAAATAAAATTTTAAAAAGAATTTTTTATCCAATTGAAAATTAAATACAACAATACTTAATAATGTACTTTAAATATCATAATACAATCAACAATAATAACAAAAATTAAAGAAATAATTAATAAATGAATAATTTGTTTAATTTATGTAATATTACCATCGATTGATAACCAGGTTCTTTTTAAATTGTAAATTAATGTATTGTAATCTTTTTAATTCATTAGGAATATTACATAGATACTTTAAAGTAATACTATAAAAATATAATTTTATTATATTTTAATTTAAAAAGACTTACTGAACAATTATATTAATTTTTACATAAATTTATAAAAATTTACTTAACATTATGATTATTTAACATTATAAAACTTACTATACTAATTTAGAATTAAAAAATTATTTTTTATTGAAAATTACTAAATTTTCATTTTTTATAAATCAAACAAAATAGACTTATATATAAATTATTATATTTACTTGTCTTTGTATTTATTGTTAAATTAATACAAATAAAAAATTTAACAATAAAAAACTATTTTAGTCTCGAATAACCACAATTTTGTTACAATAAATTGGATAAATTTTGTTATATATTATGTTATTTCTCCATTAAAAACATGTGTGAATACTCTGGGCTAATAATGTAAGACATTATATAATCATTTTAGAATTTTAGTATAATTTTATAATTAATTTCGAGCTCATGTTTATACATTATAGTCTTAGTGTTTTTTGTATTAGAATTTTAAAAGAAAATTTTAAATATTATCAATTTGTAAAAAGTTATAAGAAGTTGTAATTTAAATATAAGAACTTAAATAAATTTTCCCCTATTATTGAAAAAACATGATTTTTATATTATTTTATTATATTCTGCTTTTCTTTGTTATGTGAAAATTTCAATTTAATCTAAAAACATTTATACATTTAGGGACAAAATCTTTATAAGTATAACAAAAATAATTAAATATTATTTATATTACAAAATATTTGTTATCTAATTAAGATGACAACTTAGTAAAATATTGATTTTAATTATAATATTAATAATTAACTACAAGTATTGTCAATTTGTTTAGTTATAATTTTGTTATAAATATTAACAAATAAACACAAGAATAATGTCATAATAATGACCGCATCGATAGGTTTGATGTTTAACTTCGGGCTATTTTCACAGATTTGGTTTCAAATGTTTAGTAAACTAAACGACTCGACTGTTGATCGATGAGTTGGTTATATTAAAGACTAAAACCAACTAACAATTCAATAGTTATTGTTTGGCAAAAATTATTGCTTGACGTGAATCCAAACGGGAATTATGCACATAAAGGCATTGACTTTATTAATATAATGATTTTTGTATCTCTCATTCGCCAACAAATAATACATTGGATTTATTGTATATGAAATGAGGTGTAAAAGTAAAAGACAAACAACGAGACGACTATTAATAGAGGTATTACAACAAACTGATGATAATATAAGTCTAGTATTTATTCTATACTTTTTGTAATAATAAAAGAGAAAATATGAATCTCTTTTGTATTTCAGTTAATGATGTAATATTAGAGATGGGAAATACAAATTTCTAATAAATTTTCCTCAGAAAATTTCTAGTAAACTAAGGAATAAATTTCTAATTATAATTTCGTAACAAATTTATTAATCATTTAATTATATTTTTAGTTTATATTAAACTTTATTAACTTTAATTAATAATTAAAATAATAATATTCAATTATTACTTCTATTAATGGTATTACTGACTACAAGTTTAGACTATTTATGCATTAGGTTTTGCAGTCAATGATTAAACGATATAATACTGTATATTAGGTTTTTTCAATAGTTTATATAAATGGATATATTTTTTATGTTTAAGGGAGTAGTGTTTTGTACACTATTACCATCAATCGTCCCAAATATTTGTTTTTTTTGTAATAATAATAGAGATTTAACTCGTAGTTAATAAAGAGTTTAATTTATTGTATTATTGTTTTGCCTATTGTTTTGGTTGTGTTTGTGTCGCCGTTTTGTTGTTGTTTTACCCCCTTTTACTGTTTACCCCCCGTATCTGAGTTGCACAACCGTGGAAAACGGCCCGCTCTCCCGTTGGCCAGTGGTTGACGGCGGGAGATTACATTTAAACCGTTTCATAATCATAATATAGTGTTACTATATATTATATAGTATTATAATAACGACTGGCCCAACACCTATTATCTTTTTAAAAATAACGCTATTTCTATACTTTAAATAAAAGCAAAAATATTTTAATGTAGATTTAGTGTGGAGTAGTTGGCGTTTATTATTTTTAAAAAATCAAAATTGCGGCTGTACATAACATAACTAAAAGTTAAATAAGTATAAATATTCTATTTAAAAAATTTTGGTTATCATGTCAGTGTAAATGGATATAGATACTTGTTTGATAAATAGAAAAAAAATTTTCAAAAATTAAGCCAATGTTTAGTTATGAATTTTTAAAAATATTATAATTTACAAAATTTTAAATTTTATTATTAATTAAAAATTTTAAAGTTCTTTCTAGTTTTAATGATAATGTTTAAGAAACTAAATGTATTTTTAACAATAATTAAAATTTTATTAAAAATATATAGTATAACTTTTTCGTGATACACAAATATTCTATAGAATATGCTAGAAAAGTTTCGAAAAAAATTGACTTGCAACTTTGTAAATTTATTGCCATAAAATGGCGCCAATTTAAAAATTTTATTTATTAAAATATGAAATCCCATTTATTCATAAATAAGATATATATTTTTAAAATAAATTTCAATTAATAATTTTTGAAATAAATGGTGTATTTTGAAAATAACTCTTGATGAGCCACCCGTTAGTATATAGTACTGTATAATATATTTATGGGATCTCAATATTAACTTTGTTGTCTCAATATTAGTTATATACACTGTATATAACTAATATTGAGACAACAAAGTTAATATTGAGATCCCATAAATAGAAATTTCTTTTAGAAAATTTCTAGAAATTTTTCTTTTTTTGCCAACACTATGTGATATTCATAGAGAATCAGCCGTTTATTTATATTTTATTGTAATAAATGACAAATTTTACTTTTTTATGATACCATAGTTACCGCAAAAATTTGATAAATGATTTACACAAATGACTGATTAGTGATTAGTGAATAATAAGTGTCGCATAAATAATTCAAACGATTAGTGCATTCAAAGGTGTTATCAGTATTATAGATATGTTATACATTAAATGTAAAGTAAACTTTATGTATGTATCGTAAGTAATAATACTATAGATTATTTTAATCATGAATTTTAAATATATTTTACCATAACTGAGTAAATTGTATAATATTTTAGTAAAATTTATGTTCATTTATTGAAATAAGAAATATTAAAAATTGAAGTTTTACAAAAAAAACAAACTTTAAATCTTATATTTAATTATTAGTTAATTTATTTAATTATATCTACTTTTTGTTAATAGAGCGATAACTATAAAAATAAAAGTTTAATGAATGAACTCGTGGTTTATAATTGTATGAAAAAATGTTAATTAGTTTGTTAAATGCACAACCAATCAAATTACTTATTACTAAATATTGTTAATTCCCATAGAGTTAAATGCATTTTAATAAAAAATTATTAATATAAAATGTTTAACCAATTATGTTATGTTAATATATGTAAAAAATAAATGGGATTATATAATAAATATTATATTCATAATTTTAATTAATCATAATTTTCATTAAAAATGTAAATCAATAAAAATATGGTTTGAATTTTAAAATTTTGACTACAAAATCGGATAGAACATTTAAAATTAAATATATTGGAAAAGCATAAAAATGACCTATCTCATCAAAAAAAACTTTATAAAATGGCGGTCATATTTTTTAACAATGAAAACTTTGTAATACGATTTTTATAAAACATTAAAATATAGAATAAGATTGTCTCAAAAATTATAATCTAAATTTTCACGAACAGTCAAAATGGGTTTTTTAATTTTAAATATAATTAATAGTTAAAATAAAAATAAAATTTATTGCTAGTTATTTTTTAAAAATATTGATTAATTTCATTAATATGTTTTATAATAGAAAATCAATTAAAATATAATCACAAAACAAGTATTATTACTAATGCATAACACATTAATATATCAAATTTGAATTAAGTTTTGCTTACTTTTTGTTTGAAAACACTTATCAATCATAGCTTGAATTTATTATTTTTTGAAAACATTAGACATTTAACTATAATATTTATAAAATTAAATATATATTACTGATATGTGAATTGAGTAATAAAAAGTACAGCACTTGTATCTAAAAACCAATGAACAGTGGTATCTTCGAAACGATGGTTTATAGCAGACGATATCACGATTATTATACGGTCCCTTACTTGAAAACATAATTACTGACCAAGATAAAAAACAAAAAAATTATAATACACAAATTTAATAACCTTTTTTATATAATATTAAATAAAATATACCACTTAATTAAAATTAATATGTAACAGTGTATTTGAGCTAGATGAAATATATTATAATAAACCATAAGCTTCGACAGTGCATTTTAATCAAAAGTAATCAGAAATCACTTGAATGATCACCAGTGGTCTATAGTTCACATTATCACTAGTTTTCAACCAAAAAGTAAGCAAAACTTACTGAAAATCTTATTAAAAATGTAAAAATAACTAAAAAGTTATAAGCAATACATTACCGTAATATATTTAATAAATTACTAAACTATATTTAATTATAATTTATTTATATATAATTTTGCTAATTTTTATTTATATCATTAGAACTTTTATTTATATTACAATTTTTTAAATAAAATTTTTAATATAAATAAATTTCTAGTAATTTTTTTGTGAATTTTTTCATAAATTCTATTTGACAAACAAAATCCTGAAACTAATATTTTTAAATATTAAAAAATAAATTGTATTATATAATACTTTGTTGTACTTTAGATTTTGGTTAAACAAAACAAAAATGTTATTTATATTTGATTCACGGATTCAAGTCAGGTGTAAATTAGTTTTGTTTTAAACATATACATAATAAATTAAAATTTGTTTACATTATTTAATTCTAGTAATTTGTTTATTTTTAGGTCAAAACTATTATTATAGAAAATAAATTATAAAAAAATATAGAACACTACTATAATTTAAAATTATAATTTTTTTATTTTAAAATAGAATTTTAAATGAATCTGTTTATTGGATACTTATTATGTTGAATACAAATTAAAAATTATAGAATATTCTAAGTTTTAAAAACATTAAAATATATGCATTGTAATAAAATTTATGCAAATTTATACATTAAATTTTTTTTTGAAACAAATAAATCTAAAAATGATGTGATGGTATAATATTATAAACAAAATATTGTTTATTAATTTCACTATATATACTTATAAATATATATACTGTATAAGTAGATAATTGAATATATCGATTATAAAAAAATAATTCATTTAATAATATCATAAAATATATTTTTAGTGTTGTATCGGTATTAAGTATTTTTATTATTGTTGTTATTGTTTTGTTTGAAACATATTTTCACATCATTTCACTATAATATAAATCTTTCTAAATATATATTTTTAGTCATACAATATTAAAGAACAACATTTTTAAAGTAATTTTTATATATCTCATCAGTTTGTTATCATTTCAATGGTTTTACTCTTATATTATTTATCTTAAATCTACATTTTGAGTGCATTATACAAATGTTATGCTTGAATAATATTTGAATTATAGTTTTGTATCAGAAAATATTTTATAAATGTCTAATATTGATAACAATATCTATTTGAATATAGACAAAATTTGTATACAAAATAATAATAATTTAGACTATATTGATAATCTAGTTATTAATTTAACGATACTGTATCTAATCATTGAATGTACAAACTTTCATATTTATATATTACTCAGTTATGTAAAAGCATGTAAAACATATGTGTATTTACGGGCAAAGGTGACAGATATACACAGTTTTGATCGATTTATTACATATCATATATCGTATAAACAATATATTGTAATACAATAATATGTATAATATAATACATTTTATGCACTACTTTAAGTAAAAAATAATAATATACTTTATCTAGATAAATTGTAATTTAACATTTACGATTAAAATTTAAAAATACAAATAATAAATGAAAATAATTTAGATTTCCACTAAAATTTTATTTTCGTGTTCAGCATTAAAAAATAGATATAAATCGATAAAAAAATATTTGTGCCATTTTGTCTGTAAATGCTATCCTTATTTACTAATAGTAACAAATATTTAATATATAGTAAATAACTAGTAATATTTTTGTATAGATTTGGTATTTTATTCATACACTAAATTAGATTAAATAAAAATGTTTCAAAATAATGTAATCCAATTAATTTGTTATTGTCATATTTTATTTTTTATTTGAATACAGTATATAAACTAAAAAATACCGTTTTTATACAGTATATCTTATCAATAGTATTAAGCTATAAAATATGATTTATAATAACAATTATTAGAGTATTTTTAGAAGTTTCTTAATATATTTATTAACCCATCTATTGATTCACTCAATATATTAATACTTTTATGAACCAATTCATTGACTATTGTATAAAATATATCTGATATATCATTCAAGATTAGTTCACATCTAATATATATCTTATTATATTAATATATTGATTATTATAGCACTCAATCCTCTTTCTCAATATATCTATAGTAATGCTGAGTATTAAATAAAACTTTTATATTTATTTATAAATATAATAGTAATTGTATACTAGGTATAAGTGTTTGCAAGTCAATTTATTAGTAGAAATATATAATTTTTATATAACAAAAACAATAATATATATATATATATATATATATATATATATATCATTAAATAAATTATATATTTTGAAATATATATATATATACTTAACTTCACATTTATATTTACCCTAAGTATAATTTATATTAAAACTAAATATAATTAACTATCAAATTTTTTTACTACAAACTATTAACTAGAAATAGTATCTAATCAAAATGTTAAGCAACTAAATAAAATATTATTAGTTTGGGTATTATAGACAATAAACAAAATTAAAAATTTTATTAAAATCAAAATTAATAATATAAATTAAATAAGTATTTTAAAATTTATTATTATTTATCAAAAATACTTTTGAATATATGTGTCCATTTTATGTAATTATAGCAAATAGTGGTAAATTTGAAATACTGTGAGTAAAACAATTGATAGCTGAAGGAAATATGAAATATAAATAGCTTATCTATAATGTGGGTAATAGTTATTATTAACTTTATGGTAATCACAAGTTTTCTGCAAATCAAACATCTATTGAAATAGTGTGTCCACTCCTAAAGACACTCAAAGAATTGAATCAAATAATTGAATCATTGAAAAACAGTTTCATGTTATTTACGTATTGTACTATTCAAGTATGAGCTTCAATACATAATATAACAATATATTATAATATATAGATTTATAAGAAAGTACTACAAATATAATAGAAGAATGTAATAACAGATAAATTTTTATTTTAGAGAAAATTAACTATTTTACAAAATAAATAATTTAGACATTTATTTAATAAATTTTAAAAGATTTTAAAGTTTTTAGTTTAACTTTACCACAAATAGAGATGGGTAAATAGAAAATTCTAATAAATTTACCTAAGAAAATTTCAATAACAAAAATTATTTAAATTTTATTATATTCGTATACTATGAAATCCTAATATTCATTATATCTACAGTATTATTGATACATAATACCGGTATAAACTATACTACTTTGCAAATTGAATCTCTAAATATAAAATTTATTTTTTTAAATAAATAATAAAATGAATTAATTTTGTTGCTTAAAATATTAATAATAATTAATTGATAGTTATATGTAATGTTACAAAATAACAAGTATTAAGACAACAAAATTAACATGGTCATGTCATACACAAATTTTTAAAATAATTTGTTGCCAACTCTAACTATAGATAAATTTTAATGTTTAATAAATTTAGAAACATATATTTTATCATTATTTATCTATTAAATTCTAAAATTAATATAATTTCAATAGCTTTTTAAGTCTGGCATATAATATGATACTAAATTGAATATCACTGAGCTTTATAGCACATTATTATACCATAAAAATATCATAACATTATATATCGTATACTGTTATTATTAGGTATATTATACAGTATAATTATAATTTATAGTTACAATAAATTATTTTATCTTAACCTAACTCTTTTAAACCGGAATATACAGTATTTTTCAATAAAAATGTTTTCACAACTTTAAACTCCAATTATATACAAATATACTATATATACTGTATATATATATATATACATTTTCTATTAATATACATACATATTTACTGTATACTGCAGTAAAACTATGACCTTATATAATATTATATACTATTTATATATATCTACTTTGTTCAGCAAAATATAACATATTTCATGGATATTTAACTTAGAAATAATTGAGGAAACGGTATTATGGAAGTCATAATTACAAACATGACTTTATAGATAGTTATGAACATATTAATAGAGATGCAATGAAAATATTGTTATTATTATTATATTGATTTTCACCATTTTTTATTTACTTTTTTTAGTATTATAGCATTATTAATAATAATAATAATGTATTAATTTATATGCAAATATACCAATGATTACTAATTGTTATATAAAATGAGATAACAATGTGTGGCCGATATATATATAATATATAAAAAACAAATATATATAATAAAGTTTATATATATAAATATATATAATAACTTTCAAAATAGGTGACAATGGTTTTTTGGTTATAATTTCTCAACGGATTGGATTATAACATAAATAATTTATTTGAAACAATGATTTTTTGTGACCAATAGAATGATTTTATTTTGGTTCTGTTATGTTATGTTATATTAGTTCAGTTAAGTATATCTCAAAAACTAAAAGTGATTTGAATTCTGTTTTAATCTAAATTATATTATCAATAGATTAGAAATAATTTGATACGTCTTTTAACATTTTTAAATATATTAAATAGTTTTCGAGTAATATATGATAATTACATTAAAATGTTATAATTTGAAAATTTAATAAACAAAATTCTACCCTGTATATCAACATGCAATTATTTTTAATTAATTCTATATTAAAATTAATACATTTAGTGTTGGCAAAAAAGAGAAATTTATAAAATAATAGAGAAATTTCTAGAAAGTTTCTAAAAAAAATTTCTATCTATGGGATCCCCATGTTAATTTTGTTTTTTCTCGATATATGTTATCATGTAACAATACATGTATTTACAAGTAATAATTAAATATTAGTATTAATCTCTAAGTACATTTCATCAATTAGATATCTCATGTAATTTTTAAAATATTATTAAATTTATTAAAAATAATTGCAAATTGATATACAAAAGTTATAACCAAAAAACCATTTTCACCATTTTTGAAATTTATTATATATACAGTATATAATGTACATAATTATATTTGTAGTATAGCATAGTATATGTACATACAGTAGTTATATACTGTAATTATAGTAATTATAGAATTGTTAGATAGATTTTGACATTTTGATTGAGTTACTATACATTTTGGTAAAATTTTGTAAACATTATTCAATCAAATGATATTATAATAGATGAAAAAATTGAAAAAAATATTTAAATATCAAATACTAAGAACAGCTGAAAATAATGACAATTGAATCTATTCCTCAACTTTTTCAACTGATATTACAATTAATTGTTAAGAATATCGGTTTAACAAAAAATGATTAAATGTTTAAAATATAAATAATAAAATTAAAATTAAAAAATTAAGATGAAAAATAAATTAAACTAAAATATGATTATGTAGTTGTACTTAAGCTTTAATTGTTTATAAAAAGTATAGAAACATTATAAATATATATTACGGAATCTATATATATATATATATATATATATAAAATATAACAAAATGATATAATAATTTTTTCTTAATTTATAATTCATTTTGTAAATATTGTAATCATATATTTTCAATAGTTTTCCGTTCAAATATATTTTATTTAAAAAATTTTACAAATAATTTTTGCATTATAAAACTGAAAGCAATTAAGATAAAAAGTTTTATTATTTCAAAACATAGCCAAAATTATTTATTATATGCTATTTATTAAATAGTATGCAATTGTCATCAATGCCTTCAATTAATGATTTTTTGGTTAACACACTATATATACGATAATATACTGTTTTTGCCTCCAAAGGTGTCTCATTAGAGATAACGAGCGCTCAAATATAATAATTATAACGACTATTACATAAACTAAACTTTTTATAAAATGTTATTTCTAGTCCCTTACATCACAATTTATAACTCGTTATCATTATATCGTTATATATTTGATTTATATTATATCATATCATAATTAATACATATATTTAGATAAAATATTTACAAATTAAAATAAAATATTTTTCTAAGTTCACATTAATTAATATTGTGCTTATCTATTTATTACTGTATATAATAATTTATAAATTTAGCACTATTTACTAAAAAACATTGTATTTAAAAACTAGAATTTAAAAAATTGCATTAATTAAAAATAACTAAAACATTAAATTATTATATACAATATAGTAAATAGATTTGTTGTAACCATTTTAAAAGTACAATAAACTATTTTAATAACAAATAAATATTTTAAACATTTATTTTCCTTGAAAATTACTTTTTTCTAGAAAAGGTGACAAACTTTTAAACACTTGTAAAGTAATTTGTAATTTAAATCAAATATTTAGCTGAAAATATAGCGATAACGACATAATATTTAAGCGAAACTAAGAGTTATTTATTTGACTAAATAAACTAATCGTAAATACAAAATCTGTTTTCACATGAGTCAACACAACTGAATAAAGTCTTTAATTAATTTTTTTAAATTATTTATTTTATGAAATATTTGAAGAATTTCTGGAATCAAATAAAATAATTTGTATAATAAGTGGTTTAGAGTTTGCGTGTTTCACATCTCACATATGGCTCAATAAATATCTACATTATAGATAAATATAACCAAAAAATATATATTTATTTAGATTAAAAACATTTAGTAAAATATATAATTTTCAATTAAAAATTGTTTTAATGAAATGAATAAATGTGTTGCTATTATAGGAGCCGGTATTGCAGGTCTGACAGCAGCACAAAAATTATATGAAAATGGATTCAATGACATCACTATTTATGAAGCATTGGATAGAATAGGAGGACGTATTCATACCATTCCTTTTGGTAAGTGATATAAATTTTATTTTTGAAAAATTAAAGTTTCTTTGAATTAAAGACAATGGTGTACTTGAATTGGGTGCTCAATGGCTTCACGGCCAACACGGCAACCCATTGTATCACTTGGCCAAAGAACGGGATCTTATATCGAATCCTAACATTGATTTCGGTATCGAAGGAACCGGAATATTCTGTACGGATTCGGGAGATTTGCTCAATAATACAGACATTAATAAAGTTATAGAATTTTTGAACCGAATTAAAGATCAAATTAGTGACCACTCGTTAGAAACAAATCAATTAATGTCTGCACAACAAGTATTTCGCGACAATTTTGAAAAATATATCAAAACGCAAGAATGTCCGCCACTTGATACTGATCTCTTGTGGTCCCTATTTAATTGGTATATCAAGTTTGAGGTCATCGATAATTCATGTAATGACTTAAATGATATATCATTGCTATCATACACACAATATGATGAATGCGATGGTATTGACTTAATTAATCTGAAGAATGGCTACAAAACAATAATTGATTCTTTGGTTAACGAATTTCCAAAAAATGTCATTAATTTAAGACATTGTGTCAAACGTATTGAGATCTGCAATAAAAATAATAAAGTTAAGCTTTATATTAAAGATATTGTAAATCATCAAAATATTATCAAAACATTCAATCATTTGATCATCACTTCATCAATTGGTTATATGCAGCAAAATATGGACACGTTTTTTGGATTCATTTTACCGAAAAACAAAATTAATATAATCAAAACACTAGGTTTCGGAACTATAAATAAAATATATTTGTATTTTGATAAACCATTTTGGAGTTCGGATGACAACGGATTTCAATTTGTTTGGACTAAACACAGTAATCATAGCCTACCTGATTGGGTCTATGATATAACTGGTTTTGATTTAGTTAGGGGACAGCCAAATGTATTGGTCGGATGGATTGGTGGTAATGGAGCCATACAAATGGAAAAAGTGCCAAATTGTCAAATGATCGGTGATATCTGTTTTCGTGTTTTAAAACAGTTTTTGCCAAACATGACAATCGAGAGACCATCAAAAGTAATTTGTTCCAAATGGTGGTCCAATGAGTATGTATGTGGAGCTTACAGTAACCGATCGCTCAATTACCAAAAGCTCAACCTCGACATCGAGAGCTTATCGGAACCCATTGTTTGCGAAACAAAGTATTCAAATTTGTCCAATAGATATATAGATTATCCTCTTATACTATTTGGTGGTGAAGCCACTGATCGCCAATTTTATTCAACAACTCACGGAGCGATGCGCTCAGGTCTTCGTGAGGCTCAACGACTTATTGAGTTTTACAATAAACTTAATGTTTTAGATATTTCTAAATTATGAAATAATCGGATTAAATAATAAAGTATTATTCAATTAATTAGCGTATAATGTATTCAATAACTCTTTTAATGTGATTGAAATATTTTACTTAATTCAATTTACATCTTTATGAAAATCATTTATATTTACTATTTTTAAATATGAATATCATATAAATCATTATTAAATTAATGTCATTTGTTGTACACAAAAGATGCATAGTTTATATCACAAATCTTTGTTGATTACAAAATATATAATGAGTATTAATTTATAAATGAAACTTTGTTTAATAAAAATTAATGATTTTTGAATAAAGAAAATCTGATGTATGACTGATATGATTATTATAAACAATAAGTTTTTTTTGCTTAATTAAACTCCAGAATAAAAAATAATTTTTCTTCAATAAAAAGAAAAATTGTGAAATACATAGAAATAAAAGTCTGTTCACAATTGAAATTAAATGTATTGTTAATTATAAAACAAGTTATAAAACCCTAAAGAATAATACCCTAAATTGAATAAATGTTTTTCTCGCAAATTCTTACTAAAATGTGTTATCAAAAAATAACTGGAATTCTTGATCATAATTCTGTTATATAAATTCTATTCGTTGTTTAATAATATATCAGTCATTTATTTTAATCAAAAATATAAAATATATATTAAATATTTTTAGATATTTATAAAAACTATAAATTATTGATACTTTTTAAATACAACTCTTCAAATCTATTAAATTTAGTCGCCAATCATTTGTTTGTTTGTATTGATTTACATGAAGACATTAAACGTTTTGGCACTTCTTTTGTGGCTTAAAATTCAAGCGGAGATCGTAAACGACATTCAAATAACAATTTTACAAAAACCTAACGATTCGTTAACAATCAATCACAACAATCAGCCCAATGACTGCGTCTCTCTTAATAGCCATTGAAGAGCACTTCCTTTTCCTTGTTCTTCAAGAGCTTTACCAACAATATCACGACAGGTCTGATGATAGTTATCCAGCCATACAATCTGTCAGCAATTAATCATATTATTAATAAAGTATTAAAAATAAATAAAATTATATATATAACACTTTTTTATAATCACAATTCAATTTATTAATAATAATAATAATAAAATTATTATTCATAACTAATCGTCGACTCATTTCTCATTAAAATAAGTGTCAATAAATATATTAAATGTTTCAATAAATAAGTAGTTATAATATATTAAATTAATTGTAAACTCCTGTTTCTCTGGAAACGACAGGATATTAATGAGCAAAATAAACAACAAAATTAATTAAATATAACAAGAAATATATATATATATATAATGTGTGGATCACTTACTTCCTCACTCGTTAATAGCGATGGCTCAAGAAGTTTGGTCTGAATGGGCACAAGAGTTATTGTCTCAAATGTGAGATAACCTCTATTTCGATAGTTGTACTGTAAAAATAAGTAAATATTTAATAAATAAAAATTTATCACAAACGAGACAAAAAGCAACAAAAAAACAAATTAAATAATTAATAAAAAATAATTTGTTCATTAAATAAACTACTATTTAATAAAATAAATAAATATATAGAATTAAATTATAATAAAAAGATGTAAGATATACAGCATTAACCACATCATAGAAAATAAATTATGTAAAATCAGATTAGACTATAATATCTATATATGAATTACGAATGAAAACTAGAAATTAATTTAAATACAAATCTAATTTCACAAATGAAAGCCGTTTTGCATTTTGAGAAATATTTTTTTTGTTATAAAAAACAACAAAAATGTTATATTCAAAGCAAAAACTAATTAATAAAAAAATATTCTAAGTTATCGTCCAATAAATCAAAACAACATAACGTTTCAAAAGGAGGAACACAAATGAAAAGTTTAGGTAATGTTAGCTAAAAAGCAAAATAAAAATATAGCAAATAAACAAAATCACAAAAAATATTCAAAACTTATTTGCTTTTTTAATACTTAGTTTTAAATTAGAATTTTTGTTTATGCTTTCAATTTAAAGCAAAAGGGCTTTTAAATCATAAGATTTGTCTCTTTATTGAAATAAAAATTTAATTTATATCTGAAACGATAGTTTAAATAGTACTATAATATATAAATATATAAAATTATATAATACATGTATAAAAACAAAAAATGAGTGAAACAAAACTGGAAACCAGTCATACCTTAGTGTTAGCTTTTTTTATGAGCACCAGATTCTCGATCCTTATGCCAAACTTGTCGTCTTCATAAAATCCCGGCTCATTTGACAGAATCATGCCTTCGACAAGTCCCGGATCATCCGGGTATGGCCTATAACTGATACCCATAGGGCCCTCGTGAACATTCAAAAACATTCCAACCCCATGACCCGTGCCATGCAAATAGTCAAGTCCTACGTCCCACAGAGCTTTACGAGCGCACGTATCCAACACATTGCCCTTAACTAACTGTGGGAATGTAGAAGTTGCCAGTGCTATATGGCCTTTAAATACACGAGTAAAGCACTCTTTCTCAAAGCTAGACGGCGTTCCCAAATGTATGGTACGAGTGACGTCGGTAGTGCCGTCTTTATATTGAGCGCCGGAGTCACATAAATATATCTCATCTTTTGTTATCTGTCTATTGGTCTCCTCAGTGGATCGATAGTGAATAATGGCAGCATTGGGTCCCGAAGCTGATATCGTCTCAAAACTAAGTCCTACAAAGTCTTCCTGTTCTCTAAAGTTGTTAACAAATAAATAATTAGCAAATAGTCTAATAAGTCTAACACAAACCTTCGGAATTGCTCTAATTTATTGGCAGCCGATATCTCGTCGACATCTCCATTGGATACCTCCTCCTCAAGCCATGCAAAGAATTCACACAAAGCAACTGCATCTTTGATCTGACGAAATGTGAGAAAAAGACAATTTTTTTAGTTTTTATAAGTCTCGCATAATATACACTAACAACTAATTAATGCAAATTAAATGCAAATAAATCATTTGATTCGTTCAAAAAAAAGTAGTCAACTCACGTGTGCTCTTTTCATGCCTTCAATTTCAACGGAGTTTTTGATGGCTTTCTTCAGCTGAATGGGACTCAAGGAATCAACTCTTCGTGATTCTGGTACAAGACTGACTAGACTGCAACTCGATTTCTGAGATATCTGTGACAAACAAATATAATTAAAAACAATAAAAAAAATTTAATTATTAAGAAAATTCAATCCAACATCGGTTGGAAATAAATAATAAAATATTTATAAATACAATACAAAACAATACAAACCCATATCTTTCCTTGAATTTGACTGATCATCCATTTGAGAAACTCTTTTATCATTTTATAGGGCCGTAACTCAATGTTAGAGCCGTGTGTTTGATGATTTATAGCCGAGACATCAATATGCAAATGTTTGGATGCCTCCGGACTCAACTTATTTTCGTCAATAAATAAACTGTGAAATTAAAAATTGAAAGAAACAACAAAAACATTAAGTAATTAATAAATAAATATTTAAAAAACTAATTGTCTTTAAATGTTGTTTAATTTATAAATTAAGATTAAATATCACTTACTATATGTTGTCGATTGTTATTACTGAATAGGCAAAGAAAACTGGATTAAAATCAATGTCAGATCCCCGAAGATTAAATAGCCAAGCGATCTCATCGAGTGCTGTAAGGATCAGTGCTGTTGTTTCTTTAGCTACCATCTCTTGTCTAATCTCAACAATTTTTTCAATCCATGACTTTCCAGTAAACACCAATTGTAACGGTTCTACGCTTTTGTTAGGCGGTGGTGGTCTGTTGTCCCAAACCTCATCCACAAGATTATCATTGATTGGCACTAATGTATGGCCCGCCGAATCTAATTGATTCGCTAATTGTCTCCAAGTTTCAAATGATATCACAAATGGGTCGACACCAACTCGACTACCGGGTGATAGGTTTTTGCAAAGCCATTCGGCTTGAGTTGGTGTTCCCGGAATGGCATCTTTCATAAGAGTCCAGTTGTGATCCAACTGTTTCTCTGCTTGAAGAAAATATCGACCGTCTGTCCAAAGAAGTGCGTCTTTGGATGTAATAATTGCTGTGCCGGCACTTCCATCAAAACCAGATATGAAGGCCCGCCTGGCATCACAAGAAGCTATATATTCACTTCCATGGGCATCGGCTGACGGAACAATATAAGCGTGGATAGAGTCGGACACATAACTAGAGTTTTTCATAAGAGATCTCAGTCTCTTTAAGACATTTCCCGTATTTTTTATGGCCATATTAAGCGGTTCCTCGTCTGAACTCTCGTAATAATCGTTGCCTAAATTGATTTTAATATAAATATTTTTGTTTTAATATTTTGGTTTTTCTTATTAAAATATTTATTTTTATAAGCAATTAAAATGCAATTAACATGTAATTGAATGGTAAATATGTTAATAAAAAAGAGTAAAAACACAACCAATTAGTATCTTATGTGTAATAAAGTTAGTCTCAGGAATATAACACCAAACAGTATTGTTATCTTTTTTAATATAAGTTTATCGCAAACAATATCATCATTATTTAATAAAAGTATTTATATGACGGAGATATAACATTTAAAAACTTGAAAGATATCCTATTATATACCAAATGTTATTAATAAAAAAATTATATTTTCTATATAAAATAAGATAGTGGGCGCAGACCTCCAAAATTGAGGGGTATATTTCTAGATCCGAGTGAATAATTAAAATTTTTCAACGAAGGATTACTAAGTGAGGCCATAGATGAGGCAAATGCAGCAGCCATTTGCGGGTTACCGCTGGCCACTGCTAAGTATTTTAAAGTTTCGGTAACTATTGATGGAAAAGCGGCGGCGGCCGCTGCCTGAGCTTCAATAACATCTTGAAGAGCAATACTAGAGGCGAGTAGTCCCTCATCATTACGATCTTTAGAAGTGGAAGCACTAATAGATGGGACGTGTGGTGACGAGATTAAAGATGAACCGGCCGTACCGTTTCTCAGGGCAGCCTCTGGCGGGTGATTGTGTTTATTGTTAGCTTTCTTTACGCGATTATTTACAGTAACGGCCCGTCCCGGACATTGTCTATCTCGAGAACAACGCCAGTAAACAGTGCCGTCTTTGCCATCCCTCACCTTATTATATCTGTGGCCCTCAAACAATAGGGCGACACCTCCTCTCTGAGTGGCCACATATGAACACGAGTTAGAGTCCATCACTACATTAACTTATTATCACTTATCACAACCCAATTAAGATCAATCACAAACAATTACAATCACAATCATATTTGATAAATGCTCACTATTTCACTATCACATCAAAAAGTGATGTCCTCACCAAATGGACAATCATTATGTTATTAATTATCACAATAATCACATTAATAGATTGTTAAAAAATTAAAACATAAAATCATAAAAATATAAATAAAACAAAACAATGAAATTCAATACTTTTCTAAAACAAAAACTTTTTTATGTGTTGATTTCAAGAGTACAACAGCGCTAAACACATGAAACAATTTGGATGAAGTGATGGTATAGATGTGCGCAAAGAGTTTGTAGAGTAGTACTGGTAATGGAAAGGGAGACGAGAGAAACGAGAGGAGAGACGGCTAATAATTGGTGATATACTTATTGAATACAACATCAGTGGTAAAGCAATATAGCAATCGACTACTTGTACTACAGAAAAGTCATATTGAGGTCAATGAACGCACAATTATGTCTAACAAGCTCTGGGAGGCATTCCATCCACAAAAAAGTTGGCAATGGATTCAATGGATTGCTGGCATTGGATGAGCAATGGCTATACATTCACGCCGTTTGATAAGTCGATGGCAAGAAAAAGCAGTTTATGCGACATTAATATTCATGTTTTGAAAAACCAGTAGACAATGGCTTATACTATATATATGGCACACAATTGAGATCACTATTTTATAACAACCAGTTACCACTAATACCTGTGCGCCAATTTGGCTATCAATTAGTTACACGAGTTTTAATCAATTAATAAAACTAAGAATCTCATAATCCATGACTAAATGGCAACAAAACACTCATAATATTAACAGAATTTGTAACCCAATTCTTGAAATATTAATTTTAATAATAACACCAAATCACTGAATCCAAGAATACAAAAGTTTTGATGAAGTTTTAGTTATGATGTCTATTGGATAGTCATGTCTTATTTGATATCAATTATGTTATGCAATGAGTCTAACATTGCATTCAAGATAGAGAGATGAGGACAGGACTCATGTGAGTGGGAGATATGACATAAAGATATTAAAGAATTGGCTCTTTAGGAATGCAGTTGTAGTAGAAGTGGTGGAGTGTTGGTAGTGGTGTTAGTGGTTGTCCTAATAGTTGCTCTTTTAGACCAAATAAAACAACTGGTATTAGACCTTCTAGTCTGACGGGATTGAGATTATTTGCAGCCCTCGGCTCTGGTAGGCATTCAGTTCACGGCAGGGCATTGGCCTAAGTGTAGCTCAAGTAAGCCTCTCTTTAAGCAATGGGTTTCACAAAAAATAAAAATAAATGAATTGACTCTTAGTTTTAGATTATATTTAACTCTTATACAAGTTATATAAACGTTGTATAAATAGGTCTAATAATAATCTAAATGCTATATATCATTGGCAATATTTGACGCAAACCTAATGAATCCTGCTTTCCCTTGCCTTCCCTGTGCTGCTCTCCTCCCGATCCTATCCTCTCTATCTATCCTTTTCCCTCCCAGTGTTAGCCAAACATTCAAAACATTTATTGGGCGCACCTTATAATGGGTTAACGCAACTATTAATACAGTCAAAAGCAATCACTTATGTAAGCAACGGGAGAGCACTGATAGTCCTAATGTACAACACACCTGTCCAGCACTTGAAGGAGGGAACGGGGAGGTAGACAGAGATTGGATGCAAGAATTATGTGAACCACTTGTTCTGTAGACCAGACAAGACATAAGTTATGGCAATAGAGTTGGTCTCCAACCCCAATAGCAAAGGCATGTTAGGCCTCTCTCTCTCTCTCTCTCTCTCTCTCTCCTCAACCCTACTGTTCCCTCATTTGTTTCATTGATATCTCCAGCTATTAGTCATTAATATTCTAATAACGTCTTCGCAAACAAGTTTTACGAGCATTTCGTATGACTTTTAGACAACAAAACCAATTGATATTCATTTCATGGCATACCTTATCAGTGATACCAATGGCTTAAAACATGCCTTAAAGAGTTTAATACCTGCTGTAGACTTAAAATAACTAACATTTTATACGATATATCATTAAAAACGTGAAGTAGAGCTAACCGGCCAACACTCGGGCACATACCTAAGCCAACCACTCAACTGTTAAGCAATGCAATCGATGTATAAACTAATATACCTTATATTGAATTACATTTTATGGCAAACAATGTTTTGCATAAGTATTTACTAAACATTTACTCAATTATTATTATTGTATTAAAAATATTATTATTTTATTCAATAGCCTGTCATTTATATAAACATTTTAGTAATAATGTTGTCTTACCTTAAAATTAATGCCAAATTATGGTTTGCTTTTTAAATACCGGTCCAATCAAATATAAACACTGGTATTATCTTTTTTTTTTATTACAATAACTTTATTATTGTTATTATTGCCAATCAATACGTGTACTTACAGTATATATATATATAAACAGTCTTATAATTTATAATACAGTATATGTTAAACAATAATAGCATACAATTTAAATACAATAATAATGATAAAAATATGGATTTCAATGATAGTCTTGAAAACTATATTATTATTGTCTAAACAAATATTCAATACATTATTATGTTTGTCTGTAGTGTGACGTCAGGCTAACAGTGCTAATAGTAGTCAGTATTGACTCCAATAGTAAATCACATATTACTTGAGCGCCAAATGTACAAACTTTTTAACATTTTAAACATTTTGCATATATTAATATAAATTATATAATAATCTTTTAAATTATCATTGATTTGTGATTATTATTTGACTCTATTTGAAATATTTATAAAATAAAATTACTATAATTTTTGTAATATTTTAGAATCTATTGACTCTCACTCTACATATAAATACTAATTATTTAAATAAAAAACTTGAACTCAATTTTTTATTTATTTATTTAGTATTACTGACTCAATAATATTGAATTTATTATGAATTTTGATTTAGTTAAAAATTCAGTGAAAGTGAATCTCAGGAATTGGATTTATAGTAAAAAAATTTAACATTTGAAAAAAACTACTTTAATATTGAAAATACAGAATATATTACTTATTCTTTCCAATTATAAATAACATTAATAAGAAAAGTTATACCAAAAAAATGGTAGCAGTTTTTTAATGATAATTATGTTTTTAAAAGAGTGAACATTCAGTTTACCTATTTTTTAAAAAACACTGTTCAATATAAATGCTAATGAATTCATTTGTGAATTAACTATTAAGCAGTTTTGCTGTAAAATAAATTAAAAAGTGAGAGAAAGGCTTAAAAAACGGCAGCCACTGAACACTGAGTGCTAATCACGATTACAGATGAGATTTAAATATCTGTCTCCCTGTGCTTGTGTTTCAAACTATTTACTATCGCTTAATTAAATTGTGGTTTCAAAACAACAACTAAAACCGGCTTTTGGTTTCATACAGTATACATAGTATATTGCAATTTGCAAATCAATATGAAAACCCTCTTTAGTTATGTTTATTTTTTATTTTATTATACAGTACTTGTCTAATATACCTGTAGTGTTTTGATCGGTAGGTGCTATCAAACAGCAATATCGATGATTGAACGAGATTTTATTTTTTGTTATTAATACCATACGTATAGCTCAACGCCAGCAAAATTAATATTTTCTCTTTAATTGATTATTTGCCTTAATATTTGATTTAATTAAAACAAATTTTTGTAGTATTCCCTAATGGCGATCACAATCGACACACTATTTGCTATAAAATTAAAAAAAAGTTTTCATAACTTTTTTCTTATTTTTTGATTACTTCATTACAATTTTCGCACTCATTAGTCATTTACTGTAGGTATTAAAATGATTAGGTATAAGCTTTATATACAGACAACTGTTTTGCATTGCTATCTAATCCCGATTCCCAATACCCACCACTGCATTGGCTTTCATGAGTCTGACCCCTCAAGTCGTGTTAGAAAACTTTTTTGACGCAAACTTTTTTTTGTATTTTAATTTTAAAAGACTTTTTGTTTATTACTTATTAAACTTTTTCATTATTTATTAAATAGATTTTCAATACTAATATTATTATATTAAAATTGCAGTTTAAATTTATAATTATTTCTTACAGGTTTTTATGAGTAATATTATTTTACATTTATTTTATTTAATTATTTATTTTAACCTATTAACTTATATTATTTTTGAATAATTTAATTTTTATTTAAAATTATATTTTATTTATACTTTTTTTTAAATACAATAATTTATGTTTAATATACAAATCAGTGTTTAATCTCAATTTTGTTATGAATTGCATTTTTTTCAAAATGAAATATTGTGTATAAAATTATATTTTATAAAATACACGATTAAATGACAATATTATAGTGACAAATATTTTTTGATTAGATCTATAATATAATCGTAAAATTAGTTATTTGTGCATTCAGTGCAATGATTAAGCCTATCAGTAATATTTTAATATTATATTTTAATGATAAAATATAAGTAAAGCAAATTAAAAACAATACATCAAAATATGTTGTGATTTTGAGAAATGAAATATTGTTTTAAGCGTTTCTCTGACATCTCTACTGAATCTTTTCTCCAGTGGAGATGTTTTTAGCGATAATTTATTTTAACTAATTTTGAAATCTAAGGTATAATAACCTCTAAATTTTTTAGTAAAAAAAGAGTATTAAGCATTACATACATACCATAGATGTATACCCCTTTTTGGCCAATAATATTGACTACAACTGGTAAATAGGAGTTGACTTTCCATTAATTTTGTTCAAATATTTTTGAAAAATAAAGAATATATTTATCAGTTATAGAACTCTTGGGAGAGATGAGAGATATTTTACATTAATATTAAATAAGAGGTATAAAAGTATTAGTCTTTTTAAAGAGTTATAGGAATGAGTTTGAATTGTTAATTCATTTTGACTGTAATTTTTCATATCATCGATTAGCCAGTCTTTAGGCTTTTGGAGAAATTTGAAAATTATAAACAAAATTACCAACACTTTGCTTCCCCCTATCGCTCCCTTTAAACACACACACACTCATCCCTCTCCTATGTCTATGTTTTATCTTTTTAAATGCTACACAAATGAACTATCATTTGGCATAAAAATGCAATTTATATATTGAAGTTGAATAGAGTTCATATCTGACAAGTTTAATGATTTTTTTGCAGACCTTTTTGTTTTTTACAAATTATTATAAAACCTTATTTTTATATTTTGTTTGCCTGTTGTTATTGTTTGCAATATTATAGTTTATGTGCAATATTTTTTGCAAAATTTCCAACAAATTAAGATTCCAACACATCTATTGAATATGTATTGAGGTATAACTATATTACTTAAGACAATACTATAGCCAACAAACAAAATTACAAATTTTTATTTTGTTGTTTTAGTTTTCGTTGTATTTTTTATTTAATAGATATATAACCAAATATTATGAGAAAAGAAACGTTTTTATTAATCTTTCGTGATTTAAGAAAAGTTGCAAATTATAAACTTGTAATTAATGTAAAACAAAACTCAATAATTTTTTATATAAACATTTAGAATAAAAAAAAACTTTTTTTTCTAATTTTGTATAATTTATAAGTTTTTTTGTTTAGAAAAAACAAAGTTTTATTTTAATTTGCATCTAATGCTCCAAATAATGATGTTTTACTTGAAAAATATTTTGCTAATCGATAACTGGCTCACGAGTTATGTTCAAATTTACTTATTAAGTAAGAGGGCTCATACCTATTAAAAAGCACATATTACTAACCATAGAGTACCATCCCAGTGCCGAGACGGACATACAGTCCATCCCAATGTTGTATATATTATAACTTTACTTATATAAAAATATATAATTTTGTTATACTAAACGTGTTGAATAATTTGCCTCATTTTGCATATATGTTTGTTTTTGTTTCTGTCAATCTTATAGCAAAAATATATACAACACAAAACTATGTTTTTATTGTTATTATTATTATTAGTTGTATATTTCAAATATTATGGGCACGTATTTGCAGAATAATTAATATCTCGGAGAAAATTACACGTTATTATACATTGTCTGCCTTAACATTGAAGGCAAAGATTTATTTGAGTCAATGAAATATTGCGGCCTTTCATTTACTATACGCTACACTATATTATGAAAATATATTTATATATAAAATATAAAGAAAAACCGAAATCAACGTTTATTAACAGTGTCTAAGGATTCTCAGCACTTGTAGATATAATATGTGTATAGTTTTTTATATACAGTATTACAGTATAATATAAGCCTTTTATTAAGAGCGTGAATGCACTGTACTTATAAATTAGGTATAAAATTATTTTTATAACTTTAATAGTCGACCGCCTATTATAGCAAAGGATTAATAGTAGACGACGTGTTCCGCAAATTTAAACTCATATCGCAGATCATTAGCTATTAAACAATTCAATAATTATCAAATGATTAGAGATTATATGTTATGAAATATGCCCTCCAAAAGGGTACAGAAGGAGAAAGGGTTGAGAACCTATAATATGAAAAATATTCAGTCATGAAAACCAATCCTACGATTACTTATATAATATTTATACTTATTATATGTGTGTATATATGAGTAGAGAATAAATGTGTGATTAAAAACTAAATGGGGGTTAAGTTTTGATATAAAATTTAAGATCATAGCCCAAAGGGTACCATAATATTGGTCCAAAACATTATACATACCTAACACTATCTCCTAATGCTATTCTTATCTCAATTTATTCAAACTTTTATCTTTAGAGAGAGAGAGAGAGAGAGAGAGAGAGAGAGAGAGAGAGAGAGAGAGAGAGAGAGAGAGAGAGAGAAAGAAAGAGAGAGAGAGAGAGAGAAAGAGAAAGAAAGAAAGAGAGAGAGGTCATAGCAGTGCTGTATTGCTAAAATAAATGCGACAAAACTGATTCCCAATACTGATATAATCATTAAATATGTATTAATGGGAAAAAATAATTAAATCTCTAAAATTTTTCTTAAATTGATTGATATTAGTGATTACATAAGGTTTTGTAATAAAGAGTATAAAAATTTATTATTATATAATTTTTTGTGTCTGACTCCAGGATAAAAAACATAAGAAAAAAAGAGAACTAAAATATAATTTAATGCTTAACTACACCTAAAGATGTTATGTAACCAATGGTTAGCCTAAAACTTATTTTTCAATGTTTTTATCACTAAAATTATTTGGGTTTATACTCTACATGTATAGTATAGACTTATAATAAATATATGTATAAATTTATTTGTGTGAGTTCAACTATTAAAATAAGTTATAATATTCCCATAATAGGCTAAACATGTTATAAATTTCCCGGAGTTAATAATACTTTAGTTTTAGATATTTATAGAACTAACTCATTAATATTATGTCTATTTTTATTGCAATTTTAAGCAATAAATTTGATAAAATATCTTTAAATAGGCACTTAAAACTCAAGTAAATGAATTGCTAATAAGTTATCTAAAGCTTGAAATTATTTTTTTTAAACTCTGTAATAAGTTATATAATGTTTATAATATTATTACCATTTTAATACATATATATATATATATAAAAGATAATAATTAAAATTAAGACAAATATTGATAAGAAAAATTTGGCCTACATTTTAATAGTAAATTTTATTATTTAGGAACTTTATAATACTTAAAATTATAACATAAAATATATCTATAGATATTATTTTTGTATCATTTAATTAAAGGGTTATATTTATAAAATTATTTTTGATACTTTTATTGATCAAATAATAAAATTACAACAAATGAATGTCATTAAAAACAAAAAAAAACTCTGTTATTAAATCACAACAACAAATGAGGGAATTGTGGGTCGCATTGAAAAGCATTAAGACTTATCAATCATCACTAAAGCAAATGAATAATTGAATCGCCTTTTTATTAATATTAAACAAATTTGTATTAAATTAAATAATATTGTATTAAATACAAAATGTTTTGTAAATATTAATTTGAGAGTTTGATAAAAAATCAAATACTAAAGTATTGTATATATTACTAACTAAAACTGCTATATTGTTTTATATTTATATAAATAGATTTTAATAATCAATCTCTTTATTTCTAAAAAGCAATGTTTAACCCTTTTACTATAATTTTTCGTGTAATGTATATTAAAATTAATAATTTCTTAACCTAAATATGAAATAGAGATAACTTTATATGAATTAAACTCATAACTTATATTTGTTTTTATTTTCATTAATTTATTTAATAAACTTAATTCAAAGTTGGCATAAATTTAATTTTTTTATCTGCAAATGTAATCATAGACAGGTATTGTATTATAATTTGTGTTTATAATTATATAATGAATGAGATATTAAATAACCAATAGTTGAATTAATATATTGTACTTTGTATATATCATTGCATTTTTAAATATATACTCAAATCTAGTATAATTGATCAAATGATAAATTGATCAAATAATGAATATTTCAGTTAATAATGTAATTTTAATTGATTTTTATAATTAATAAAGTGATTATTAAAATGATATAAAGCATTAATATATATTTTTTATCTTATAATAGTTTACGACTTATAGTTCAATTCATACACAATCCATATATTTTGTAAAATAAAATTAAGTTCATTTACAATAAACAAAACTAACAAATAATATATAGATTTATTTGTTAGTAAAAATGAACTATTTCCTTTCAGAGTAATATATATTAATTTATATAATTTTATAATACTAAATAAAAAATTGTAAATTGATTTGTGAAGCTCAATAATAAAAACAATTTTAGTATTTTTATGTAATTGTTACAAATAAAACTATATAATAAATAACAATTTAAAACTGTTTGACATCTATTACTAGATTTTTAAAAGCCATTAAAATGTCAAAATTAGCTAAATTAACAAAAATGTAAAAACATTGATTAAAAAATTAATTTTCAAATTTAATAACAAATGTATTTTTTGTTGATCAAAGTTTATCATATTAATTCTGTTACAATTTTTATATTTCAAATAAACTGTAAATTTATATTCAAATATTTAAATACGGATTATTTTGCAATAATTCAAATATAATTCCAATAAAATAAAGTCTAACTTAAAAGCTATTTTTCATTTAATTAATTCACGCAAACTAATTTTGTTTTTATTAACAATTTTATTGAAAAAATTAGTGTGTATGTGTATGTGTATGTGTATGTGTATGTGTATGTGTATGTGTATGTGTATGTGTATGTGTATGTGTATGTGTATGTGTATGTGTATGTGTATGTGTATGTGTATGTGTATGTGTATGTGTATGTGTATGTGTATGTGTATGTGTATGTGTATGTGTATGTGTATGTGTATGTGTATGTGTATGTGTATGTGTATGTGTATGTGTATGTGTATGTGTATGTGTATGTGTATGTGTATGTGTATGTGTATGTGTATGTGTATGTGTATGTGTATGTGTATGTGTATGTGTATGTGTATGTGTATGTGTATGTGTATGTGTATGTGTATGTGTATGTGTATGTGTATGTGTATGTGTATGTGTATGTGTGTGTATGTGTGTGTATGTGATCTAAAAATAATACAAAATAAAAGGCATAAAATGTTTACTGTGTAAAAAATAATATTTTGCACTATAAATAAATTTATATGCTATTGAAGATAAAACATATTTTAAAATTTAGATTTCAAACTAATAAGTGATGCCTTTAATAGATAACAAATAACACAATCAAAAATACAAATACAATTTTTTTATCAATATAACCAATTCTAATATAAATTTTATAATGTGCAAAAATATATTATGTAATCATAATAATCAAAATGTAACCTATTTGGTCAAAAAATTAAGTCAATTAATTACTTGATATTTGCACTTCATTTAACATAACGGCAAACAAATATAAATCGATTATTAATAGTTTTTGTTTTGTATTTAAAAATGGACTAAAATCTATCATTTAATATCTAAGTTTAAATCAATGATTTTTTAGTTATAAGTCCAATCATTAATTTTGATATTTATGTATTTATAAGTAAATAATAAGCAATGTTAATAAACTTTGTTTCGCAATTCATAGTAAAAATTAATTTTATTTCTTTTATTAAATTGTTTGATTGTTAAAATAAATTAGTAATTTAAATAAATAATTTCATTTACGTATTGCTTGAGACAAGAGTCAAAGCAAACAATATTTAAAGTAAAAACTAATTACTTTTTGAATTAATGATAATTTATATATAAATTATTAGATTTAAAAAATAAGAAGTTATATAAATATTGTTTTATAAACAAGATTAAAACTAATCTGGATGTTTAATATTAACATTTGAGTTAATTAAAATTTATTCAGAAATATATATATAATACAGTTATTTAAAATAATTCATTAAATTTAGTAAAAACAACTAACATTTATAATAAAAATGAAATTTGAGATGGACATGTAAAGCAGGGTCATTTTTCAACAGGGATCGGGCAGGGAATGGGAGTTTGAATGATTCAATCATTATATTATCAAAAACAGGAATTTACTGTTTGATAATATTTCAGTTTTTCAATATATAAATTATATTACAGTACTATATAATAGATTCTTTTACAAAACAATATACAACTAAAAAAATAAAATCAATACTTTTTTAATTAAAATATTTTTAGTTTATGTAACACATAATAATAAAATTTTAAGTTTCACTTACATAGCAACAAAATGACAATAAGTATTTATTGACTTTGTGGACAATAATGTTTTGGTACTTATTTATTAACTAACATTAGCACTAATCGTTGTCTAATTGTTGTGTGTAGTTAATGTCTATATGTAACTTACAAATTTTTATAATAAATTATAATTTTTATATTAATCTATCATTTTATCAATTTTAGCTTCCAGTAAAATCAATATTGTAAATATTTGCCAATCAACTAATTGTTTACTCAGTTTATCAATAAAAAGTGAGATTAACAGTAAAGATATTATACAAAAAACAGGGATCAAACAGGTATTTGTTGATTGTTAGGGTAAAGGGATCGGACATACAAGTAGGTGGACAGAGAGAAAGAAAGAGAGAAAGAAAGAAAGAAAGAGAGAGAGAGAGAGAGAAAGAGAGAGAGAAAGAGAGAGAGAGAGAGAGAGAGAGAGAAAGAGAGAGAGAGAGAAAGAGAGAGAGAAAGAGAGAGAGAGAGAGAGCAATAACTACATGACAAAAATATTAAAAAGTTAAATCAATAATTTAAAACATAATTCCGTAAATTAAATAATCTTTTATAACATTAAAGATTATTTTATAGTCATATATACTAGAGGTCGAAACAAAAGAGGTTTTGATTCCTGTGTTGTATTACCGGTTCGGTTGCGGTTTCAATGTTTTGACTTGGGTTTAGGTTTTAAATCGTTTTTTAATCTTACTGTAATTTTTATAATTTATTCACATAATTATTATACAATAAAATACTAAAAAATAATATATTACAATATTTTTTTTATTTATGTAATTCATAAAAACCTTATTTTATTTATTTATTTAATAAAAATGTATATTCATAAAATTATTTTTATATATTAATATAAATATTTAATAACATTAAATAATTTATAACTAATTATTATGTTTAAAAATAATACCATAAATATAAATTTAAAATAAATAAAGTGTCTTTGTACACGTTTATACCCATTTTGTTTTATTTTTAAGAAAAAATTTGCCGTACTTTTTAAAAATAATTTATGTATGAAAAACGGTTTCGGTTTCATTCCGTTTTTGAGTTTCGGTTCGGTTCCGGTTTTTAAAAACTCTTTAAAACTCTGTTCCGACCTCTAATATATAGTACTTATAATTTTTATAATTTTATCACTTGTATTAATAACATTTATAAATTTGTTATTTTAAATGGATCTCTATTGAAATCAGCATTAGTTGTAAAGAGCTATCACTATAAATACTTTATAATAAAATTCAATTCAATATGTCATCTATTTTTAATAATTTTCATTCAATAAAAATAATTGAATCATTTGTTATGACATCTCCTAAGCTGTTTGTCCTTTGATTATGAAATTAAGTTTTTGAAAATTTGAAAAATCTAACGATTGATAGTTACTTTGTTAAAAAAGTGCCAAACTTTACAATAAAGAGTATTATTTGATTTATAATTTTAATTAAACATAAAAAAACTAAAACTAAAAAACTTTAAATAACTAAATTATAGTTTAGTAAAGTCTAGTCACTGAATTAATCTAGACTTTAGATTCTAAAGCATATTAAATGTTGAATATAATATTTTACACATTTTTATTGAAAAAATATTTAACCAAAAGTGAAAACAAGATATATCAATATTAATTAGTATATTTTAATTATTATTAATTTATGATATAACACATATTTTATTTATTATAATTTTTATACAGTATATTATATAGTCAAACAAATTTCATGTACAACGCATTATATAGATTAAAAATATATATTTGGTTTATATACAGTATATACTGTATATTAAGATATAAGATTTTAAAGAAAAATTGTTATAAAAGTGCTGATAAAACAATACAGATTAGGATATATTTTTTAATTAAAATTATATATTCTATTCTTATGTGTTATAAAGTATAAGTTATAATATGATGTATAGTTTATATTTTAAAATTTTACCCTATATATTCAAATCTGTATTGCTTGTAATAATTGTGATTATTTCAATAATTTTATATTTTTTATATTAAACACATTATTAAATATATTAAATATATTAAATAATTTAATGATTATTATATATTAAATAATGTATTTAATATTAAAAATATAAAATTAAATAAAATCATATAACAATTATTATCAAATTCATATGATTTACAAGACCAGTACATATGATTAGTGACAAACCAGCGATTATTGTCATACAGTTTGCATCAACATATGTGACATAAGATATAAAATACTATAAATATTCTGTATATTTGAATTTTGTAAATATTATAAATAGTAAAAGATATCATTAAATTTATATATTAATACACACTTTTTGTTTAATTTTAAGATAATCTTTGTAAATGTTTAGAATTGATGACAACAAAAAATGTAATGTTATTTTGTATTGTAAATCATACGGTAGTCTTAGTAAAACAATAGTGAAATGTGTGTTGAATATACAAAATGTCAATTTAATAATTTTTGTTTTAATCTAAAGAAAATATTTTTTGTATAACATTTAATAAATCATATGATATGATATATTATAGATTTTATAGTATAATTAGATTAAAGGTAAATATCTACTTTTTTGAACTCATTTTTTAAATAATTTATCTTAAAAAACAAAATATAAATTTGGTTTCTGTTTAGTATTTTATATTTAATTTTTATAATTTAAAATTATAATAATATAAAATATAATAATACAGTATAAATTTATTTAAATTAAGTCAAATAATATTATTTGATAGCAGAGAAAAATGCGAAAGAGAGACATCCATTGAAAGCAAATCAAAATAATTTCAAGTTTTAAAAGTTTATAACTAAACTAAACAAACATTATTAATCTACATTAATAAATATAAAATTTTGTTTTAATTTAATATTAATAATTTTAAATAAAACAAATTTTATAATAAATTTAATACATTTTTGAGAATATTTCTTATTTAAAAAATTATTTATAATATATAAAAATAGATAACATTTAATTTGTACGGTAATAAAACTCTTTTAAGGTTTCTTTATAAAATGAGCTATTATTATATCATTTGTAAATAAAATATTAACCTTTAAACGATAGATGTTTCTAAATAATAATCAACAAAAAATAAACTGATTTTTATACTAAAGGATTTGTCATATTTAGACAAATACTTTTAGATTTAAGTAAAACTTTCGTATTATATAAAAGAATAAAAATTAATATAAAAATTATTGTTACATAACTACAGAAAAAAGTTTTAAAAGATTATTAATTTTAATTAATCAAAATAACAGCAAATAATTTGGACACTTTTGATAAATATTATTAGAATATTAAATATTACATTACATTATACCAAAATAATGAATTTATTATTTGATATTTTTAAAATAATATTTGATTTTATTGCAATTTTTACGCTGATTATTATTATAAAATCACCATTTATATCAATTAATTTTAAATTAAATGATAAGATTTTAATATAATTAAACATTTTTGATTGTGATACTAGTTTCTTACAACTTTATATATCATTTTAAGTATCACTACTTTAAATAAAATCATATAAATTACAGTATTTCTAAATTATATACCTTTTAATACTACTATTTTGTATTGCAATATGTATTATATATTCCCTTAGAATATAAATTAAATTTTAATATAACAAAAATCTATTAGAATAATTCCATTAAAATTTTCATTAAAACTATATTAGCAATAAATCAATCAAAAATACATTTAATAAATGATTGTAATCTTTATAGTACTTAAATACAACAAAAATACAATATATTAATAGATTATTATATAATTTGTGAATAAAAATATTATAATTTCATGATTATATAGACATATTGAAATTATATATATAAATAACAACATATTTATACATATTTCTATTTGTAATCATCTAGTTAAATTTATATTATATTTTTTTACAATATAATAAGTAATATCTATACTTGTATTTAATTTTCAGCATATTTTAGTTTGTTATCCGAAATTATACTTAATATATAATAAGTTAACAAACTCTAGTAGTCTCTGATAAGACATTACTACAGTATAATAATTATTATACAAAACTAAGTTAATAATAAATATTGACAATAAACTAATTAGTAATGTATTGATTTTGAATTAAAATAATCATTTTTATGAGTTAACAGCAATACCTAAAATTTTGTCTAACAAAGTGTACTCAATACCTGATTTCTGCCATTTTATGACAATTAAAATTATTTTAAACAATTAATTTGTATTGTGTAAGAAAATGATAAACTTTTTTAATAATTAATATATATTTATAAATAAAATTTATAAAAATATTTTGTAAACACAATTCGGTTTCGGTTACCTTTGGGTGCTTCGCTATTATATATTATTGTCGTCTTCAATAAAACACTATTAAATGCATTGATTTAACTATTAGCGCATGAAATGAACTAAACTTATTTAATTAAAAAAACAAATAGTAATATAAATACATTAAAATATAGCAAACTATCCAAACTTTCAACACATCCTAACCCCACTCCATCCCATATCATCACCACATCCTAACCTCACACATCCCACCCAACCTAACCACAAATTAACCCAAATATAAGGGTATTATTAATATAATACATGTAGTATAGCATATAAAACCAATATTAAAAGCGAAGCCCCCCTAAGGTAACTGAAGCCCACAATTCATTAATATTTTACTTAATATCTAAAATAATCTGTTATTTAAATTAATATAAAAATATTATTGAAAATGTATGTAAATTTAACAATATTTCCAAAAATTAAAAATATAAAATACATTTATAGGTAATTAATAATAAATTAATATTTTTAGTGCAAAACTAATTTAATTGTGTTTCGTTTGCATATATTCTCCACTTTTGTATCAATTTATAGTTATTTATACATTTATTTTGAGATAAAACTCATACAAAAGTCATGACAATCGATGTCAACGAAAACCAAATTCAATTAGTTTTTCTCCTAAAATCTTTAATTAAAAAACAAAATCAAATAAATATTAATTAAACTATGAATTAATAATATAATTAGCATTTATTCAAAATTTATTAAACATTAAATCAATACTTAAAACCAATTTATGATATTATGATTATATAAACACTTGAATTGATTAGAAAACTACTAAACATTACTAACTATATGTAGAAAATGTTATTCAATTTGTTTGTAAACCTATTAATGACTGTCATATGACTGACCAACCATTGAAAGTCATATTTATGTCTTATAATCACTTAATGTATGGTTTGTCGACATTTTGTTCATCAGTTGATCCAAATGTATGAAAGCATTCAATTGAATGGTAGGTACGCCTCATTCACGTGCCTTACGGACAGTCAATCAGTCAGTCATACAAACACAACAAATGACGAAACACTACATTACTAGACATTAGCACTGCTTTAACAATATATACAGGGATTGTATGTCAATTGAAATTTATAGCTAATTACAATGCAATATAAAGTTAGCAATACATGCATTGTATTAAACACTACTATATTTGCAAACATTAGTCCAATAAGTCATTGCTTTATATATGAATTATCTCTAAATCTAATCAATTGTATGACTCCTAACAATGAGTTGATTAACAAAATATTTGATTTACTAAACAATCGGTCCCTTTGTTTACGTGATATTAAAGGGAGGACTCAATTGACTGCTGTTTTGTTTACTCGATTGCAATGCCAAGCGTTGATTGGCTGTCAATATAAAACACTTCGCTGTTTAAAAGGTATTATTTAGCGATCTATGGCTTCAATGCATTGAATTTATAATTAAAACATTTAAAAATTATATATTTCTTAACATATTTCATATATTTTTGTCTATTATTTAAAATTTAAATTAAACTAATTATTTAAACAATTAGTATTTATTAAAAATAATATTGATTTACATATATATTGATAATTTAATGAAAAATAACAGTATATTAACATTAATTTTTATGTATACAAAAATGGCATACTTTAGGCCTTTTTCATATCACATGGTTTTATATATAATCACTTATAAACAATTTGTCTAGAATTGCCACATGACTAATGCTATTTGCATACACACTGTAATCATTACAATGTAATATGATCAAGGTATCTATTATTTCTATAAGCTTTTAAATATTAAATAATTGCCAAATTCATTAAATTAGTAAATATATTATATAAAGTAAATTATATATATATATATATTTATATTTTCAATAAAATTGATTTAGTATTTATGTGAAAATTTTTCTTTGACTAATTATATGAAAATTGAATGATAATATTTTTAAAATCAGTAAAATAAATCTAAATTTTATTTTTTCAAACATTCACAACAATTGATTGACAATCAATTTATTAAATAAAATTAATAAATTGTTGAATTGAATGTAAATGCAATATAAGTGTATTGATGTTAACGACAAATAGTGAGAGAGAGTTTGTCCGGGAATGTAGTTTTGGTTACAGTGTTCACACTATTTATGAATTGCATTATAGATATATAGAGAGTGATGTCATGTGATATTTGGGAAAAAAGCAAAACATTGCACTTATTGACGAAAATATAATTTAATGTAAATGTATGGCAACTGTGAATGCAATTACATTACATTATTAATAATACTTTGAATCTATAACTTGTTATTGTATTGAATGAAACAAAGAAATATTTGATTGTATTTTCCATCTATTGTTTGCTGACATTTGTTAACATCTGATCCATACTTTTGACCACAAATTGTCTCAATTACTGGTTAATCAATTGCCATAAATAGTGGTAAACAAAACACTGTTTGTTTGACTTATTGTTTACCAACACTTGTGAATCACACAAACACATCCATTGTTGAAGATATCATTGGATGTAATTGTGGTGATCTTCATAGTTATCATTAACTAATTATTGATGATATTTTCAATTTGTTTTAACTAATAAAAAGACTGAATCGACTATTTAATAAAATTAATTATTTTGAAAATTATCTGTTTTGTCGACATTTTGGTGATATTTTCAGAGATCATTACAAAATAAAAGCCATTGTTAAGGATTACGATTATTTTGTTGGTATGTATTGATTATCAAAAATAATATAATTATAGTTTTAATGATATTTATTGATTTGTTTTTTAAATGAAAATAATTTATATAAGATTTTTATTATTAATGATTTAATGAGATATAAATTCATATGAATTGGTTTAACTCATAAAATCAATGAAACGATTAATAGATTGATTGATCAAAACTATTACAGATAGTAATGTTAATTATTTTTATTAGATATAATTTATATATGATATCATAACTTTTAAGGTAGTATTTTATTGAGGTATATATTTAGCGATGCATAACTTATTTTTTTGTAAAAAATTTTAAATGTGATTATAATTATAATTTGCATAAATAACTACAATATTATACATATATCACACAACTAACTCTTTATTAATTCATTTGCATTATCGTATAATGTATTTAAGTGTAAATTATATAATAGTATTAACAAGTGCACTGAAAAGTTAAATATTATAATTCAAAATAATATTTAGGTTAAAAACTTTTTAAATGAAGTTAAATATTATATAAGAAATAACTGATTCACAGGTTTGACTCATATATATATATATATACTTTTAGTTAGTGAGAGTGAGAGAGAAAAGCATTTCAATGAAATAACGGTAAAAGAAGTTGTAATTAATGACCGAAAAAATTGGAAAAAAAACATTTTGAATAATACTGTGTTAATAGTGTTATAGGTTTTGGCCCACAAACAGATGCTCTCAATTTGCTCATACATTACACATACTATACTATATACCTGTGTATCACATCATGTATTTATGTTATGGACTCGAAACTGGGCTTTAAATCTTGTTTTACTTATATTTTTTATATCAAACATTAATTTCATTCATACATACATTGCATTTCACTCTTCCCTTCATTTGATTTTATATTTATTTTATGTGCCATTTCTTCCGTATTCATATATGACATAATAATTATTATAACATTTATTATTATTATTAGGACCCAGTCGTTAAATTTATTATTATTTTATAACTGTATTTAATAGATAATATTAAATTAATATTTGTTTTTGCCTATTGGTGACACATTTGTTTGTTTACGTCAAATATAATTTTGCAGTTTATCTAAAAAGTGTTGTTTTTTGTCAAATTGTGTGATTTGTCGTTAATTAGTTAAAATTTAACTTTTACTATGAGTTTACCTGATTTTGTGTCATTTAAACAGAGAGTATTATATATAGCAGTATATTAATTCATTATTGTGTAGTTTATACGAAAATAAATTAGTTTATGGTGTTGGACACAATTTTATTTAAAGCTAAAAATACAGTATATATAAACATAATACCAGTACTGTATAAAATCTCAACATATAATAAGTTTGATATGAATGCTGTTATTTTTAACTGGAGTGCCATTTGTTAGTGTAATATACTGTAAGTTTATTTAGTTATTCATATCTCAATATATGCCATCAAATCATATGACTTATATGTTGTGTAAAGCGTTTCGCAAACAACTCATAATTTTTTCCTTGTTTTCTTGACTATAGTTAGTGTTTACTGTATTTAATGTTTATAGTATTTGCAATAATATGTAGTCATGATATTCACCTTCACTATTGATGGCAAAAGTTTGTGACCGAAAATTTGTCATTTGAGTTGATATTCAGGAAAATTTTGTCACAACTTTTAAATGTAATCATGTATTTGGTAAAAATTTTTCCTTATATTGTTAATACAACTATTGGATGTATTTATAATAAATGGTGTGTTGTCTACTTGTGGCCTATAAATAACCGATAGCTTAATACTTATTATTATTTTTTTTAAATTAGTTTTCCATTTCATGCAACAGACTAACAGATTAGCTATTTGTTATAATAATGTTTGTAAACAGTATTATCGATAAAACATTTGACAATTGCCTGACTGTATGATCATTGATATACACATGCATAGCAACAACACATACATAAAGCCTTACGTCAAATTAGGTCAATGCCTTACCAATAGACACATACAGTACATTTAGACAGCCTGTATTTAATACACTTTTAATGCCATATTTTTTTTAAAAAAAATTGCATACTCGTGCCACTAGTTAATTGATTTATTTATAATTACAAACAATAATAATAATATGTACTGATTTAACTATTATATTAGAGAATCTGTAGATTAAACATATAATTTTGTTTTGATTTTTACTTTTATTCATTTTCACTTTTAGATCATATGATTTCTTTATTATTCTGCTTTTATGATAAATTATATATTAGATTTGTCCAAATTATATAATGTCAATGATTTACTTGTTATAATTACAATTAAATATTTTGAATATATTAATTTTTTTTTTTACTATTATTTATGTTTAATTTAGTTTTAATTTAATTTCTATTGAAATATTAGTGTAATGTGCAAAATGCATTTTAAGGTTTTGGCAAATAATGAGAAAAGCTTTTAATATGTATCAAATGTTATGTAAATATTGTCTCTAATTTGAAACAGGATTTTCAACCGAATATTACAGTAAAAGGACGTCCAGAGACCAGAAAATATACTTTTGGATCATAAGATCATTCCTTAATATATACACTATTACTAGTGATCTAAAAAAGAAATAGCAGTTCTATAATAGTATATTAAGACACCAGTGTTGGTGTGTGGGTGTCGTCATCTAAAGATTGAAATATATATATATATTATCATTTGAAGTCACAAGTGGAGCATACATTTACCACATAACTATCAATCACTGGTCTTCAATTACAGACACCAATTGATAATATTGGATAAATGGTAGAACTTGACTCCAGTCAGACAAACACATCAAAACCAATAGGTATTAATTACAACAATTTATAAATTACTAACTTGTTTATCAAAATTAGTTTTTTGTAATATTTTTTCAAATTCTTATCAAATTATCATTTGTTTTGTTTTTCCTAATGATATTCATAATGAAAAACAATTTATTCAATTAAACTGTTTATTTTTCAAAAATTTAAGATATTTTATTAGTTATTTCAACTGATATTAAAGCAATATTAATTTTGCATTGACATCAATTGGCATTATAATTTGAAATGCTTGCTTAGATATGTATAAACATTTAATAATTTTTTATTACAATTTAAAAATGTGATTGTTTTCAAAAATCTGTAAACAATGAGAGGTTTTATTGAACTAAATCTGCAAATGTTTTAAATCGTGAAATTGCTTTATACAGTAATTCTATTTAAGTAATTTCAAAAACATATGTTTGCTTATTAATAGTCAGCAAATATTTTAACAAATTTATATATTAAAAATAAGTTATAAACACAAAATATAAATAATATACATTATAAATTTACACATATACACATAGTTATATATAATTAAATCTGATTAAGTATGATTAGTAAGTGTCTTTTTATTGATAAGCATATTTTATATAATGTATTCAATATAATTTGATTATAATTGTAGTAAATTATCATATTGTTTGTCGTTGTCAAAGTTATTTGTATAATCATCTAATACTTGCAATATATACTCATTATTAAATGCATTGGAATTTCAATAAAATCAAATATAAGATTATATTTACTATTAGTTTTTATTATTGTTTATTAAGCAAAAAATGATTTTATTGATATCTTATGTTTATAAACTTAAATATTTTTGGTCATCATATATTAAATGACAATGTGGACAATTGATTAAGATCATACCTGATTATATTATACCAATACTTACCAATCATATGATTTATGATTAAGCTATTATTAATGTTATTGTGACGTCAAAATAATTGCTTTAAATTTTATTATATTTTATAATTTATGACTTATTTATTATAAAACATCTGAGAAACTGAAAAATTGTTTATAAATAAGAATAATAATGTGATATTAAATGTTTTGATAATCAAGTGAAAAGTTTTTGTGTAGTTGTAATGTTAATAATGTTAGAAAGTATTTAAATGATTGGATAGAAATGGGAAAAAATTATAATATAGTATTTGGAAACTTGTTTAACAATAATTAAGTGATACATGAAATCGAAAGTGGCTTACCTTCGAAACAGTGGTGAGAATTGAGGTGAAAATAGTTATCTAAATGTAAGGCTTGGATTGAAATGAGTTAAAATAAGGACCCTTTGCCTGCATTTTGTGTTTGTCATTGACATAAAACTAATTTTAGTATAAAATCCGTTTTCATATACAGTCAAAAACTAATTTATGTTTCGCTTTATGTGAAGCCAAATGATTGCCAATTAGTTAAAATATAGTTTGCATTCACATGAGTGTTGACATTGAAGTTCAATAGTTGTTTCAATGCCTATAATCACTTGACAACTGTTGTCTACCAATGAATTGCATCACCATTTTCTTCATAGATTTACATCATTTAATTACACTTTAATACATTGATTATTTGTAGGAATTTTTTTATTTTTCAAAATACTAAATAAATATTTATTTACTAATATTGAATTACATAGAGAATTGATTTAAATGTAATTAATTTTTAAAAACATTTTATGACATTATTTAGAGACAGACATTTTGGATAATCAATTAAACGGTGGAACAGATGATGTTTCACATGAAGAACCAGTTGACTCGATTACTAACAAATACTTATTTAAACTTTGTTTACCGCAATCACAATCCCAACCGCAACAGCAACAAAAAGTGATGGCTTTACACAATAACAACGATAATAATATTACTTGTTCTCAACAAAACTCAAGAAATATCAATATAGAGAGCGACCGATTCTGGTTCGACCAAAATGTCGAAAATTGTCGAAATCAAAATAAAGTGAATCTATCGGCTCTTAAACACGACCACCCTTTGATTGCTTCAGCAGTAGATAATATGGGACACAAGAGTGGTCTCTGTAGTAACGAAAGTATTTTAGTGGCATCGCTGCCACCATCTGAACCACAGACTCTATCACTAACGGCCCAACAATTTGATACAACTGATTATAGCTGTGACAAGAAATCTCTGTGCATACCATATGGTTATTGTTATGACGATGAAAAACTGTCACAAAGTCAGTCACAATTATCACTTAATATCCCTGACTTGAAGAGCCCATTATCAATCACTAATGATAGTGATTCCGATTGGATGTGTGATTCAACAAATGTTTACTACAATGGTGTTAATGTCATGGGTTATTCATATAATATCGATAATATGGAAAATGAATATAATTTGGAAAATGTGTTTCAAGTGGACAAAGCAGACATCAAGACTGGTCCAACATTGGCTCAGCTCAATGCCAGTCTCGATGCGTGGGATAACATCGATTTAGATGAACTACTAGACAGCGCTCAAATGGATAGTAAATATAGATCTAAGTTTGGCTATAATAATGGTCAACGAGTGAATACCAATTTGGCTATTAATTCATTGGATCACGAATATGACCCAAAACTGCAGGAAAATATTGAATACTTGATTTCGTATATGAAAACTCCGATAAACAATGTCAATACAACTCCATTATTATCTCAAACAGTGACCGCCAACAGTAAACCTCTTCTCAATCCTAGTCTTAACACAATTACAATTCAACCGCAGACTGTATATGAAGTAACGCCGAGCACATCAAAAGTTTCCCAAATAAGTGCAACAATCAATAATAATGATAATAGCAATGGTCTGACTATGAACTCAATCTCTAACAATTGCAAGTCAACTGTTTTAGGTGCTCTTTTGGGTGGACCTACCGGTAAACAAAAGATAATAACTAATGAAAAAGCACAGCCAATGCCTCAGACCTCATCCACAGTGATCTCTCAAACGAAACCTATGATCAATGGAGAAGTGTTGACTCGAGTCAGAAATAACTCGATTAGCACCGAATACAGCGCCTCTTCTCATGACGAGGGCTTTGGCTCTCAACCGGAAGATTCGGACAATGAAGAAGATATGGACTCTGATGATGAATCATTTTATGGTGATTATGATGCTTCCGACCTATTGGGTGCCACAACTTCTGATGATGCAAATAATAAATGGTCACTTAATATGGGTCGATCCAGAAAAGGTGGTGAGAAACGATATTTTTGGCAATACAATGTCCAAAGTAAAGGACCAAAAGGCACTAGAATTGCTTCAGTTGAAGAAACGAGTGATCCGCATATATTTAATGAGATCAGCGATCCTGTCTTTGCACCCGATTGTCAGGTCGAAGGAGTTAAGCACTCGGGAAAGGCTCGACGCGGAGATGGCAATGATTTGACACCTAATCCAAGAAAATTGTTGATGATTGGACTGGAGTTGAAAAAGTTAAGTAAAATTATTAACGATTTGACACCAGTTGCTGAGGTTCCAGTCAGTTCTCGAGGAAAGTCACGTAAAGAGAAAAACAAGTTGGCGTCGCGCGCCTGTAGACTCAAGAAAAAGGCACAACACGAGGCCAATAAAATTAAATTATTTGGCCTACAAATGGAGCACAAGAGGTTTATGGCACTATTGATCGACGCTAAGAAAATTATCCGCAATTATGCCCAAAACCAACCTAATGGTGACACGAATGCCTCCAAAACATTGGAAAATCTTATAAAACAAAAGGGGTCTAATGTTTTCGTGGCCGGTAAGACCAGTGAGTTCGTCAATCATATCCTCGACAACGTGGCGGCCGGTATTACTAATGGCGGTTTGGATAAAGTCTAAACATATTGCTTTCAAATTAAATGCATTGCTTATTATTGATATTTTTTGGTTATTCATAAAACTAATCATTTTTTAACACTCATCAAAAAAATGTTATTCTAAACAAAAATGAATTTTATTATATTTAGCAAACATTTAATTTTCAAATTATAGACTATTTTATATAGTGATTAATAATGAAAAATTCATTTTACTATATCTGAAAAATTTATCAATGCTTCCTTTTTTTTCAAAATTATTAATGTATATAATTTGGCAAACTATATGAGTCGCGGCAATCAAACAAAATCATAAAAACTAATTTAAATTATGAGGAAATTATCAAACAAATTGAAGTAAAGGTGCAAAGTGTCCGTAACTGACTGTGATAGCTATGAGTAGTAAGAGATGTGATGAATATTTTTATCATAATTGATATATTAATGTAATCGACACATTAGACACTGTAATAGAAATCTTATTCAATATAATATATAATTACATTTATTATACCTGTATATTATGTTTTTCATATATTATTTACATATATATATTCATGCATACATTTGAGTACAAATATCAATGGCTTCAGTTTAATTATACTGTTGTATAAATTATGTTTTAATTATATTTTATTATTAATTTAAATTTCTTTAATATAGATTTATATTGTTATTTTAAAGTTATATGATTTGTTAATTTTTTAAATGGGTATATATTTAAACTGACTTTATCTCACAAATTAATTAGCAATGTATTCATAGCACACATCATCTCATACCGTCAAAAGCCATAACAATAATTGTATTCTTATACTATATATACATATAATGACAAAAAATATTTATGTAATTATATATAATTAATGTTATATAATGTAATTATAAATACATGTAAATAGCAGATATATTATTATAAATATAAGTTATATCAAATCTGATAAATTATATATTTTATGTTATACTGATTATATAAATATTTAAATCTGCTGTAAATATACCGATAGTAAAGAATAGTATACAAAATTATGTATTCTTAATATTGACTAAATTAAGCATTACATAGATATTTACAAAAAAATGAAAAATTATACATAATAGAGATATCGTTAAAATGTATTTTTTGCAAATTATAAATTTTATATTTATATATACTGTACTACAGTTAATATACGGAAATGTTATTTTGTTGAAAAAATTTGATTATTAAAAATAAATTCAAATTTGTTTTCATTCTAATTTAAATTTCAGATTTTTTTTAGATTTTAAGTTTAAAATTTGAAATGAAAACAAACTTGTTTTTATAACTTTTTACGGAAAAAAATATTTTAATTCATTTATTCTGTATAAACTGAAATTATTATTTTATAAATTATAATACTGATTATATTTAACATTTAAATTTATATTAACAGTACTTTTATTATTTAACTTTTACAACCTTTAAAATTTTTTATTGAATCAATTTTAATAAATTTCGTGAGTTATTAAATTAATTTACCGGAATTTTAATTAGATTCAAAATTTTAACTGGGTCATTGTATGCAATATTATTATTATTATTATTAATATGAAAATATTGTTAATCAACGATTACTTTTATATAACATTTCTTTATTCAATTATATCATTTCTGTATTTGTTTTATACAAAATAATTTATGTTAAATAAAATGATGTTTTTGTTCATAATATAAACTTTATTTTATATTAATGTCTATTATTTTAAATGATTTTATGATTACCTGTAATTAAAAATGAATATAAAATATTTATTAGTAAAATATAAATTAAAATATAACTAATAGTATCTCCAAAATAATCTTTTGGTCATAACATACAAAACACAGCCAAAAAAGAATATTAAGGCTAATATAATAAGCACTTTATCGGTGATCTCTCGGCGACCATATTTGGTCAACAGTTTGCGTGAATGAACAATAAGATTAGACATCGATTTGAATTCTTCTCCTGTTTCGGTAACCATTGCCGACGAATCAATCAGAGTATGCAATGTCTGCTCACTTTGTGTCACCTGTGCGGCTAACAGTCGACTCACGGATTTCAAGTTATCGGTTATGGCATTTGACTTATTGGCCAATAATTCCCGATTAACTGAACCGACATTTCTATGTCTTAAAGATGTCTGTTCAGTGTTTATATTAAACAATTGTTCCCTTGTTTTTGTTGAAATGCACTTTTGACTGCCAGCTATTGCTTTTCTTAATGATATTGAGTTGGCCTCCAATTGGTTCCGAAAACCATCGATTTCGGTGTCCAATGATTTCTTTTGAGACACTGTTGACAACTCTTTAGATGTTTTAATCAAATCCTAAAAATCAGCAAAAAAATAATTTATTTTGCATTAATTGATTCAAATTATCAATCGATAGTAAACAGACATCAATCGATGTCTTGTAGCTACGGATCAGTTGAGAAGCTCGTGATATGAGATAATTGATGTCTTCTTCACATGTGTTGCACTTTGAAATGTCCTGAAATAACAAATGTCTTCATTTTAATTAAAAATTCAATTATTTATTACAAATGTTTGGTCACAAACATTGATCAATGCTTTGAGTTGTAAATCACTTTTAATGATATTGTCTTTATATGTCTTTATATGTAATGCCGTCTCCATTGCCATCACTTGACTGACCATTCAATTCAGTCAAAGATATCAATCAATTGAATGTCAAATCAAAACAACAATAAATTGTCGACAAAACAGTCATTCAGTCTATGTTTGCGTCACTTTATAACACAAAACTCAAGTAAACATCTCTACTAATAAAAGTTATGGTAAATACCTCTAAAATATATTCAATGATTGCATTACTGTATATTACTGTAGTTTTGGCGCAAAACATACAATTAATGTACAATTTATGTTTTACTGTAATCATACACCCATTATAACTGTTTGTATGGCATTGTATGGCATTTTTATATTATATTCATTACAGTGTATACAGTATTCAACTGTACTTTGATTTTTCACTTTTTGTTAGTTATTGAAATATAACAGCTCTTATTGGTGTTTGACTATAATATTACTTTATATTAAAATATTTAATAAGTGATTGAATTTAGCTTTTGTTTGGTTTGTTGTTTAGTTTGACTTCAGTTGTGTTACACGTGTTGGACGACAATCATTGACCACAAGTAAGTCTTAACCGATGGTTAATTCGGGGGGTATTTAACCACAAGAGTGGGCGCCCATAGAGTTATACACTATTGTTAACAATCAATACATATATAACTTATGTATATTTCTAATGTCATTTAAAGCCCTGCATTAACACCATTCACATACCGTTCCCATTGAACATCACACACATGTCTTTCATGTCTTTGTTTTAATTTTAATTGTTTTTATATTTTATTTTAAATTAATTAATTATAATTACATATATTTTTTGAATATTAATAATTAGTTTTTATTTTTATACCAATTTTTATTAAATTTATTTAATTAGTTTATATTTTACTTGATTTTAATATTTTATAAATTTTATATACATATCATATAATTTAAATATTAAATTAAAATGAGTGAAGATTTTCCTGAAGAGTGGACACCAATGAATGATGACTATAATAGTGTTGTATTCAACAGTTATACTAACGGACAGACCGGCGCTTACCTACCGGTCCGATGTCTGCCCTCCTATGGGTCTGTTATATGATATGTGTGATGATATCTGTGATGTGATGATGATATATGTGTAGATACTGTAGTATATGTCATACAGTTATGTGTTAATTGATTTATAATATTAATATAGCATTGAATCGATAAACATATTATAGTCAATATAACACTAAAACATTTATTTTATTAATATTTGTTTCTCACATTAATTACATATTTGTCTCATTTTTTAGACTACTAGAGCCAGACCTAACTGTCCATAATTTGAATAACAATAAAATATTAATATATTTATTAGATGTCATGTTTTAAACAACTAATAATTTATTTGTTGTTAATTTGATTGTCAGTAATAGTGAGTCGTTTCCCATCAGACGTACCGATACTCTGAAGCTATTAATCGTTGGCTTTCCTTCAGATATAACTGAAGTGAGTATTGATTTTCATTTGGCTTTTAATGACTTAGATCTGCAATAAATTAGAGTAAAGTTTGATAGTTATAGCCATTACTAAAATGCATTAAACATTGCATTTGACACACAGTTGTTAAGGATATAAATTGTATACCAGAGCCCACTGTCTACCAGTGCCTCTCATTTCCAAGTATTCATTGTTTTATTATATGTTATCCGATATATGAAACCATTTAAAAGCAATGTTTGAACTTATAGTTGACTACATTTGATGGTTTGATTGCATGACTTGACATTAGTCACAGATTTGAATGAATTGTTTGAACTGACAATCAGTTTCATGACTTCTAGTCTTACATTACGTCCTATTTTATAACAGATTGGATTCAAATCTTTTCTTAAACGTATTGGTTGCAAGTTTTCGACATTTAAATTGGTGACCACTTTGTCCGGACAACGATACAGGTAAGACTTATTGCAAAAAACGGCTGTTTTTAGACTAATGAAATTAATTTATAGTTTTGCCGATTTTGAAACCATAAGAGAGGCTCAGAAGTCAATTGAATTGATAAGAAGCCAAAAGACATACAAATTATCTGTTTGTTTTGCTGCCACAGAAGCCCAACAAGAAGAACGAGAGTTAGCCATTAATGTATGTATTGTTTGGTATCATTAAGTGGTTTATTAAATAAATTATAATTAGCGAGAAAACGAAAGGTTATATCAGAAGAATTTGAAAATGAAGCCCAAGATAGACATTGGAAATTGTAATGCCATAAACTCGAACCATATGAACGGTTCTTATCGTAATCATTCAGACACAGCAAGTCTTAGCGGTTCGACAGAAATGGAAGTCCTCTCCCTATACGCTAAAACCAACAAACTTTTAAAAGTGTTGGAAACAGTAGCCGATGAGTGCACTGTTTGTATAGCCAAACCACCTGTAGAGCACTTGCATTTCATTATAAATGAAAACCAAGTGATTGATCCAAAAGAAATGCCGGCACTCATTGATTTAGGTATTTCGTGTCAAACATGTGGACAAAAGGCGGCTAATTTGAAGCTATGCTCTCAATGCAAACGATCACATTATTGTAATACTAAATGTCAGACAAATGATTGGAGTCAACACAGATTAGTTTGTAAACAAACAATAATCTCTGGTCTTCGACCCGAAACCACGACTACTGTTGCTCCCATTGGACCCACTGGTGATTCAATTGTTAGTTTAAATTCAACTAAAAAGATTAGCCGTACTGTCGTTTCTTCTCCGACACCACTTACAAGTTCTCCTAAAGTCCCGAGAGTCACAACTCCTGTCCAAATGTCACCTCAAAAGTCAAATGATTCGCCAATTGTGGTGCCGACACAAAAGTCACCAAAGGTTTCGTTTATTAAGACTTCAGTCAATGATATTTCCAATTCAACTACTGTTAAACGCTTAGATTTCAATGAGGGCAACAAATTTAAGCTCATCTCAATCTTAGATAAATTGAATGGAAAATCGGTTAAATTTATTGTTACCGAACAATTTGATGCCGAAAAATCATATTATTTCTCTACAATTTATGATCCAAGTATTGGACAAGTGGTTCAACAGTTGGCATTGGACTACCCGACTAAAAATAAGGTCTCACCAAAGGTTGATGAAGTAGTTGTTGTTAAAGGTTCTGATGACGCGTATTATCGCGCTTACGTCTTAGAGGTTAATAAAAATAGCGCTCAAGTTTTGATGATAGACGACGGCTTTATTGAAATGGTTGACTCCGATAACTTCTATGAATTGGAGCCCAAGTATCTTAATATTCCGGCTTTTAGTGTTCTACTCGTTCCTGACAGTGAAGAAGCAGTTTTATATCTTGATTTGGCTGTCGATAAACAGGACGACTTTCACTGCGAAGGAAGTTATACCTTAAAAGATGACAATTCATATATTCAAACGGACAGTATATTTATTAAACTGTTGAAAATTGATGAAACGGTCAAATTTGTCAAAAATCCTATTAATAAGCCAAAAGAAACGCAAAAATCTGCCGAAAAGTCTGTTGTCGACTATTTTCAAGAATTGTCAAAAAGAACTCTTGCATTGGATGTCGAACATCAACTAATGGCTGTTTATAAGGATGAGACCGATCCTAAAAACTTCTTTATTGCTGCAGAAGGTATTGTTTGAATATTTAGTTATTTAATGAATAATTGATACATTTCTTAGGTGGAGATTTTGAGAATGTTATGGTTGGTTGTCGTGGACTCGGAGAAAAATTTGACGATAAAGTTAAAGTGAATCCAAATGTTGGAAAAACTTATTTGGCAAAGGCTTCCGGTATTTTTTTTAATCATTTTATATTTTTCTATAATTTATAAATATTTATGTTATACTGTAGATAATGATTGGTATCGAGCGGTCGTCAATAGTGTGAACGGAGATACAGTTAATGTTCAGTATTTGGACTTTGGAAATAAAGAAGACATCGAAAGTAAATATTTGATGAAATTGACATCAGAATTGAAAACATCAACTGTTCCCCCGATTGCCATCAAATGTAAAGTAGACTCCACTAAGCTTAGCGATGAACACTTGAACCATAAGTTGGATCAGGCAGTTGACGGCGCTTTCCTTATTAAGCTTAAAGTTATCGCAATTAATGACAGTCTTCATTCCGTTGAAGTCTATTAAATGCAACCAAAATATACTTATTTTAAAGCATTTTAAAAATCTCATTACACTGACTATAATTATATTACTGTAATTATTTTTTAACATTGTTTTTTGCATTTATACAATTATGTAACTACTCTTCAATTATACTTTCAGTAAAATTTCTAACATTTATTACATATGAATATTAAGAAAGATTTATTAAAATATTATTGTTTTTTTTTATTAATAATTGAAATCAGATATTTTATTTTCAAATAATTGTTTTAATAATACATTATAAAATTGTTTTAATTCAATCTTGGTACTGAAATATAATTTTAAAACTTATCATTTATTAATAATTTGTGTTTGAATTGAATAAAACTATTTTGTCAAATATGATACTATTGTAATACTTTAGTTATAGTGTTGAACACAAAAATTGATGTCATTTAAAAATATGATTGGATTCATGACATCTAATAATTATTTATAGATATAAATAAATTTAGATGTTATCTAATGTCTTATCAATAATTAATTGATAGTTATTTAATATAATTATGTACTGTATATAAAATTTTGTAATTTGTATTATTTGACATATAATTAGCTAAACGGTAACGTTATATATGTATTGTATAATAGTATTGAGCGAAAGCTAACATAAAATAGACTTAAAGACAAACTGTAGTCGTATTCGTGTTTTGTTTGACTAATCACTGAATCAAACATTAAATCTAGTGTTCAATCATTACATTTAATAAACAATTGAATCACTGAATGAGTGGATCAATTAAAGTGACACTTAATCGGCCATAAGAGATGACTCTGAGGAAAGTGAAGGGCAATTTCGATCGTATTTTCGATAAAAATCTGTCAGATCTGGTCAGAGGTATTCGCAACAACAAAGATAATGAGGTATACCATTGATTGCATCTGAGTTTACATCTGATCCAAACCATTGTTGTTTATAATTATAATATTGATGTCCATTATTGCAGAATAAATACATTTCTCAATGTATTGAAGAGATTAAAGAAGAGCTCAGACACGACAGCATCTCTGTCAAGTCAAACGCTGTCTCAAAATTAACATATGTATGACTAAAGTGACCACCAATTGGTGACTTTGATTAACCAATTTGTTTATTAACTATTAGTTACAAATGCTTGGTTATGACATCAGTTGGTCATCGTTTAACATCATTGAAGTGATGTCATCGCAGAAGTTCACATATAAGGTAAACACTGTTTTTTTATTTGTTGTTTTATCATCAAATTAATTACTGGACATCTGTGCCGTACAGCGAATCGGATACTTAGCGGCTTCTCAATGCTTTCACGAGAACACGGATGTACTAATGCTGACCACTAATATGATCCGAAAGGTTTGACATATCATAACTGAATGTTTGACTGATTTTGTTGTTAACAGGATTTGAACAGTCAGAACATGTACGACGCCGGCTGTGCGATGACCGGTCTGTCTTGTTTTGTGTCGACCGATATTAGCCGTGATTTAGCCAACGATGTGCTTACTTTGTTGACATCAACGAAACCATATTTACGCAAAAAAGCTGTACTACTTATGTATAAAATATTTCTTAAGTTTCCCGAAGCACTTAAACCAGCCTTTCCAAGACTGAAGGAAAAATTAGAAGATCCCGATCCCGGTTTGTTTCACCCAATTAATATTCAGCAATATTTTTAAACATTTACTTATTACCAATACTGACAGGTGTCCAGTCAGCGGCAGTCAATGTTATCTGTGAATTGGCCCGAAAGAACCCTAAGAACTATTTGTCTTTAGCTCCAGTTTTTTTCAAATTGATGACCACATCAACTAATAATTGGATGTTAATTAAGATAATAAAACTGGTGAGTCATTGTCATTCAGTATCAATTAATTTCAGTAAATAATTTTTAAACATTATTGGTAATATAAAAAGTTAATTATAAAATAATTGATAATTATATTTTATTATAATTAAATGTTGATAAATGTGTTGACTTTATATGTGAAATATTGTGGCGCTTTGTCCTCATCTTTAACTCTAAAGTCTTATCTTATTGTCTAATCTCTTCCTGTGCTCTAATGTTTGACAGTTTGGTGTAATGACACGTTTTGAGCCCTTACTCGGTATTAAATTAAGTCATCCTTTGATTTCGATTATTAGAAGGTAATCACAAAATGCAGACAATATATCCTGAAATTATAACTTTGCTACCATTCCTTGAAAGACCTTTCCATTTGATGCCTTTTCTATATTTTTTCTATAATTTCGAAGTAATGTCTATATTGTCTAAATCTGTTTAACTAATAACATATCAACGAGTGCCACATTATCTCTTAGTCTCAATAATAATCAATAGATTTAATTTGTTATTATTTGATATTTATTATTATTAATATTTATTTTAATAATATTATTATTATTATTTAAAATTTGATTTAATTTTTGTAGAAAAAATATTATTTGATTTGACGATTGATTTTTACAGTTCGGTGCTCTGACCCCACTTGAACCCCGATTAGGCAAAAAACTGATAGAACCGCTAACTAATTTAATTCACAGGTAATCTCATTATATGTTTTGTTTGTTTTATTTTTTTAAACATTTTTGAATCAATACTTCACGCATCCATTTTTGCTTCATTTCTATATATTGTTAGAAATTGCAATTTGATATCAAAGTTATTATTGTCCAGAATTATGATATGAATGACATTATTAACAAATAATTTATTTATAGCACATCTGCAATGTCTTTGCTTTACGAATGTATAAATACTGTGATTGCAGTTCTCATATCTATATCCAGTGGTCTCCCCAATCATAACGCATCCATACAACTATGCGTTCAAAAACTTAGGATTTTGATTGAAGACTCGGATCAAAATCTAAAATATTTAGGACTTCTAGCAATGAGTAAAATTTTAAAGACTCACCCGAAGAGCGTTCAATCACATAAAGATCTGGTACTCGCCTGTCTGGACGATAAAGATGAGTCCATTAGACTCAGGTATTTACAGATTTAATATTAAAATGTATGTATTTGTATGTTTGCTTATATTGTTTACCTTAAGGGCATTGGATCTCTTATATGGTATGGTAACTAAAAAGAATTTGATGGAAATCGTTCAGAAATTGTTAGTTAATATAAATGAAAGTCAAATGGGAAACAAATACAGAGATGAAACCATTACAAAGCTCATTGATATTTGCTCTCAAAATGATTATCAATTTATTGCCAATTTTGAATGGTATAGCATTATAGCATATGTTGGATGAATGACTATCTAATTGATTGATTGATAATCACTAAACAGGTATATAACAGTTTTGGTTGAATTATCACGTGTTGAGGGCGGCACAGAACACGGCGGTCTAATAGCACAACAACTCCTCGATGTTGCCATAAGAGTAGAAGCTATTCGACCATTTGTTACGCGACAAATGGTTTGTCATTTATTTAATTAAATATATATCCAAAAAAAAATGATAGATATTTACCGATACTTATTATAATTTTTAGGCAATTTTATTGGAAAATTCTCATTTATTTTACAATTCTTCATCTGTTTGTGAAGTCCTTTACGCCGCCGCTTGGATTTGTGGAGAGTTTGTAGAGTATGTCCATTGAGATAATAATTAATTTGATTTTAATTATAACTGAAATAATTGTTAATATAATAGTCACATTCCTGACCAAACATCAACTTTATTACATTTGTTGACAACCACTATATTCCCGGCGCACATTACGGCTGTATTTCTTCAAAATGCTTCCAAAATTTTGTCGAAGATGTCCAATGAAAAGACTGATGACTTTTTTAAGTTGTGCGACGAATTGATTAGTAAATATATACCACATTTTCTTACAAACGAAGATTTGGAAGTTCAAGAAAGAGCATCAAGTCTTATGCAAATTATTCATATAATCAGAAGCGAAGACATAGATGTGGAACAACTGTTTTATGCGTATGCACTCAATCCTGTGGCCGCTAAAGCCCAACGAAAAGTACCAATTCCTGCTGGTCTTGAACTTGATTTACCATTTGTTGAAATTGATGAATTCGATTCAGAAGAAGAGACAATCGAAGAAATGAATTTTGTTGCCGAAGATGAGGAAGAAGAGGAAGAAGAACTGACTGAAGAACAAATTGAATACAACCGAAAGATAKCTGAACAAAGAAAAACTCAAATCGAAAAAAATCCAAATTATCTAAAATCTACTTCAAAGTCGAAAAAGAAACGAAAGGGCGTTAAGAAAGAGAGAGAAAATATTGAAATGGCTGAAGAAGTGAGAGAAGAGCCTGAAGTTGAGGAAACATATAGTGTAACACCAATTATTGGTAAATCAATTCCAGGCCTTATTTCATCTGAAAACTATTTAAAGAAAACAAAAACGAAAAAGAAATCCAAATCATTGAAGAAACAAATAGAAGATGAAGAGGAAGAATCAGTAGTACAGCAAATGGTAATTATCAAAGGTTTAGAAATGCCAGAAGGAGTTGATGCCAATGATTTAGAGAGTGACGATGAGTCGGCTGCAGATGCAGCACAAGACCCGCACAGAGCGCTCGCGAAAATTACTTTAAATGAATCAGATTTTGTGAATAATAGATATGTCTCTAAACATAAAAATGAATTTGATTTGAATGCAATCGAAGATAAACAAAAAAAGAAGACAAAGTTGACTAAAAAGTCAAAATCAAGTAAAGATAAAGAAGAGAAAATCGAAAAGAAAACAAAGAAAAAGAAAATAAAAACAAAAAGCAATGAATTAGAAAATGGAAATAAAAATGAAGAGAATGTGCGACCAATTGTCGAAAATGTTGAGTTGATATCAAAGATAACAGAGAAAATCGAGAGAAAAAAATCTAAGAGACCGAAGACTTTAGAATTAAATGGAGACAAGAAAAAGACAAAGAAGAAAAACAAATCAAAGTCTACAACTGTTTTAGAGACAACAGAGACCATTGACTCGACCCGAAAGCGCGATGAATATGAAGAGACTGCCGGTATTGAGACTCCCAGTCTTTTTGTGCCTTTGATACTAAATGAGCCATCGCTGACACCAACGCTTGAAGAAGTGCCACAAGAGATGGTTCCGTCAGATGCAAATGAGACCGAAGTAACCAAACTTGACATTTAATAATTAATTAATATTTTTTATCCATACAATAGTCGGGTAATTATCGCCATTGATTTTTAAGATACTTTTAATAAACAATATTATTATTATTATTATTGTATAAAAAAAGTCTATATATTTGTGAAATAAAGTATTTAAAGTTGTTTTTACTTTTTTCGACAAAACTTTGAAAATCTCAATCTATGGCTTAGTTAGTGATTACTTGAATATCAAAGTGTTATTAATATTACCAATTGATGTGATAATCATATGACGCAATGTTTGACAAACTAATCGCAAGATTGCGACAACTGTTTCATCGAAAGCATATGTATTACAGTATAGAGTAATGCAGTCATCATATGATTAGAAATTAAAACAAACAATAAATACGACAATAATTGATAACAAATCAAACATTTTATCACAAATTGATTGCTATTTAGTCCAATGTCTTTAAATTTAATTAGTGAACTCTTTGGTCACAACGAGAGAGTTTGGTGCGTACGGTGGCACCCGAGTGGACACATACTGGCCTCATGTGGCGCCGATAAGACCATCAGACTGTGGGCTAAGGAAGGTATTGTAGTATCAATTGATTTGATGGTTAATTTGTAATTATAATTTGATTAATGAATTTAGGAAACAATTGGAGATTAAAGTCTATTTTAAGTGATGGTCATCAGCGGACCATCCGATCGATTGCTTGGTCGCCAACCGGCAAATTTCTGGCGTCGGCATCGTTTGACGCGAGCACTTGTGTTTGGTTTCAAAAGGATGGAAATGATTGGGAGTGTGTGACTAGTCTTGAGGGACATGAAAACGAAGTGAAAAGTGTTTGTTGGTCGCCATCCGAGAAATATTTGGCTACTTGTAGTCGGGATAAGACTGTCTGGATTTGGGAGTCTATGGATTCCGACGATTTTGAATGCGCTTCTGTTCTCACAGATCACACACAAGATGTCAAACGTGTTCTCTGGCATCCCATTCATGACATACTCGCCTCTTGCGGTTACGACAATACCGTTAGACTTTACAGAGACGATGGCGATGACTGGATCTGTTGTGCCACACTTTCTGCACACGAGTCGACCGTTTGGGGTATTTGTTTTGATGCTAGCGGTGAACGACTCGCCTCATGTAGTAGTGATAAAACTATTAGAATATGGAAACAGTTTAATGATATCACAAACTGGAAGTGTATAACCACTTTATCGGGATTTCATAATCGATCCGTGTATGACATATCTTGGTCTCACTTATCGGACTATATTGTGACCGTCGGCGGCGATGACACGATATTTATATTTAAAGAAGACGACAACAATGTTTGCCGTGAAGTTAGTGACAAAACATTTCAAGAGTTTTCAATGATTCTTAAGCAGGAAAGAGCTCATCAATTGGACATCAATAGTGTCGACTGGAATCCCAAAGTTGACGACATTTTTGCCACTTGTGGTGATGACTGTTGTATTAAGATTTGGTGTTTCAAAGACCATCAGTCATAACAATTGTTAAATATATTCACTATTTGTTGATCATGTCTTTTCATCGATTAATTAAAAAAAATCTAAATTTTGTTTTTAATTTAATAAATTTTGTTTTATTAAAATTTTATACAATTTAATTAAAAATATTGATATTTGAAAAAATTAATCTTAAAATATAAATCTATTTTTAAAATCATGACTTATAAATGATCTCTAATTTATTTATTAGCGTTACTATGATTTCAATGAAATCAATAAAACGAATCTTATGTTAAAAGTACTGTACATTTACTGTAATAATGTTTAGTAGTTTTATTGAATACACTATACATTAAGGATTTTTATGTTTAACCCAATCAAATAAATTGTTATATTTATTTATATATTTCAATTTATTTAATTGAATATTTCATACTACTATTATATAATGTATAGTTTCAGTTATGAAACTAATTTTATTTCATTTAAAATGTATCTAAAAATAGTTAATTGAATTTTTTTTAAGTTTTGATGGATTCACTTTCTGTTGAATATTGAATTATTATTTTTGAAAATGAATGATAAAAAGGCATAAAAAAGTGAATTTATTGGTAAAAACTATTTACACTATAATTGATTTAAAACTTTTTTTTTTAATTTTTTTTCTGTATTTTTTCAGTTAATAGTTTTTTGGTCCACTTTTTAAAAGTAAATTATTTATATTAAAATTATAATTTCAATCAAAATGAAAATAAAACTGCATTTATAACTTTTTATTATTATTAAAATAGGAATACATCTAAGTTATTAATACATATTTGTAAAATTTGTTTGAATTAATTTAATATAATATGAAAACCTACTAAAGTTTTATTCAACTTAAAGAATTTTAGTAATACAAAACTGTTATAGTTAATAAAATGATTAATTTTAACATATTTTATTTGATAACTATGTATAAATTTAAATGTCAAAATTATTAATTATTAACAAATATGAAATAACCTTGATGATTTTATTAAGCAATACCAGCAAGATTCTCAAAATATTTATAATTTATTAAAAAACAAAATAAAAGTATGCTAGTTTATAAAATCATTTATTTTTATAATATAAAAAATTTTACCAATTAATTAATCATAAAAATTTAATAATAGTAATAAATTTTATTCAACTAATTTGATATTCACTTGATTATATAATATTTACATCTCTCTCTCTCTCTCTCTCTCTCTCTCTCTCTCTCTCTCTCTCTCTCTCATCAATTATTATAATCAAAATAAAATTGATTGCATATGCTGTAGGTATTTAGTAGTAGACTGGCTCAATGTACTGGCAAACATGACATTTATCCTTGATGGTTTGATTTTTTTGACAACCTATCTGTAGAAATAATAAGTTATGGAGCAATTTACTAATTTATAAATACATTGTGTAATAATGTACTTGAAAATCAAGGTATTATTATAATTTATAAAAAACATTAACTAATTATATTTTAAATGAGTTCATCTAATATTAGTTTTTTTTAAAAAAAAGGAGTAATATTTGGTATAATATTCATAACTTATAATTATCAGTAAATTAATATAGAAATCGATTCAATACGTGATTGAATGTTAAATATAGCTATTAGTTTTACAGTAGTTATTTACATCAAGTATTATAGTTTTTTGTATAAAATTATTTGATCTTATATACTGTAATTTTAAACTAGGTAATATTATGGATCATAATATAATTTATGATACTGAATGAATTATTTAATATTATATACTATATGTACTATATAATACAGTATATATGCATACTATACAATGTATAGTATACTGTATACGGTTTTAGGTACTTATTTTGATGTTATCATGATTATCTTTTAAAATTATATTTTTATATAAAAATAAATAATATTATAATAATACTATTCAATTATTTTCAATTATTTAAATATTTGTAAATATAATTTCATATTAATATTTAATTACTTTTCGTATATATTGTTTGTTAGTTAGTATTTTTTATTAATGTTAAATTATATGAAGTGATATCATAATTAGTTTTAAAAGTTTTTTGTGTAAATTTTTTTATTATTTTTAGTGTGTTGAAACACACACACACACACACACATTATTGATATTATTTTTATCAATAATTACTTTTTCCACAAAAGTTTTGACCTATTAATAAAAATTTATATTAAATATAAAATAAATAAAAACCTTATCATATGATATCATAAACTTAAAGACGTTGAAAAATATTATTTTGAGGTTCAATGTAATAAATGTTTTGAAATTAGTATAAATTGATATAATTAACAAATTTTCATTCAAAGTTCATTCAAATTCTTTTTTTTATTAAACTAATAGATTTATATATACAGATATATTCATAAATTAGATATTTCAGTATTAAACTTTGAAAAAGTTTTATAAATAAAACTAAGCAAACAATACTAATTCAATATAAAAAATTATATGTAAATTTGATAAAATATATATAATTATTTATAATTAAAAATTAAGTAATCGAGTACTTAGTGTAGGTTTATGTCCAATGAATTGCAAAAATAAGACTAATAACCAAAAAATGCAATTATTTAGTCATTACTATAATATTATCAATACATCAAATTGTGTTTTCCGGCAAACTCTTCATTTATGAGATTTGTTATTTGCATCAAATATGAACAGAGGATTCAATTTGCGGATTCAGAGAATCCAAGTTTTGTTTTAATTATAAAAATTATTATATGAATCAGTAATTATTTTACTTATAAATAATAATTGTATCAATTTTATCCAATAGTACATAATTTTAATAACAGTATATAATTTTTATATCTATATAGTATTTTGAATTTAAAATATATTTTATTTATAATCATTTCCAAAATGTAATGCTAAAACATTTTTTGTTTGATGTGTAAATGTTTGAATGTTTGAATGTTTGAATATACCAATTTTTATTATATTTTTATTTATTCAGTTATATACTAAACTTTAAATTATTTATTAATATTATTATGACGACATATAAATCATATGATAAATTTATAAAATTTTATGAAAACAAAATTGAATTGATTTTTTAAAAATAAAATATCTTCTTAATAATTGTAATACTTATATACAATGTTAAGTTTTATCTAATTCTATGATAGTTTAATCAAATTTTAAAAATGGATATTAAAAATTATATTTTAATACTATATTTTGAATTTAAATTTTATTTAATAGCAAATTCAATACACTACTATTGAATTTCATATATATATATATAGGGTTAAGCAAGGTTTTGGATTTTAGGGGGGTAGACTGGGGTGAAATTTACAAAATCTTGGGGTATAGACTTTTATTGCATTTTTAAACGGCAATTTTTTCACAAATCCAAAATCAAGGGGGTCAAGAGAAAATTCCCTAAAAATTCCTTAATTGCCGAATATTCCCATGTAAATTCCATAAAGTTCCCGTATAAATTCCGAGGAAAATAGGTAAATTTCCCCAAAATATTTTTAAAAATTAAAAAACAAATTTTAACAAAAAATAAAATAATGTATTTAAAATATAAAAGTAATTGATAAAAGCATTAATGATACACTGAGTTATTTTTAAAATTTTAATAATTAAATAATAATTAATGTTTATTGGTACATAATTTTATTTTTAAAATGTTATTTTTATATAAAAATTGACTGAATACTAATTATTTAACTTAATTTTTGTTAAAGTTTTAGTTATAATAATTATAAAATTGAAAATATTTTTTAATTATTTAATTAAAATTGTAAAAATTATTAATAAACTTTATATTATAAGTATTTATTGTTTTACTAACTTTATTTATCTTAAATTTCTATTTAAATTGTAATATGATTACTGTCTTTTGACAAATAGGAAATTTTTTATTTTTTATTTGAGTATTTTAATTAAAATAATGTTATTTTTAGATGAGTTTTAACGTGATTTTAACTATTTTACTTATTTTTAATTAATAATTAGATTTATATAAATTTTAAAAACATAATAACATTTATTAAAATAGTATTTATTAAATTTAAAATTTTCATAAACTTCAAAAAAAATTCGGCGCTTTTGGCGGGGGAGTCATTTCTTCTCCTTTTTAATCGACAATTTTTTCAATTTGGTCAAAAAGTCTGGGGGTAAAATCTCGATCTTAGGGGGTATTTTGGCCTTACCCTCTACCCCTTACTTACTTACCCCATATATATAATTATAAAAATTATTTACTGAATTGACAAAAAATACAATTTAACTTAAAATAATTTGAAAGGTTTATATCTAAACATTACTACTACTTATTAATGAAAGTAATTTACTATTCAATACATACATACAAACTCTTAATATGAGGACAACTATGTGACCGACTCTGAGATTTTGGCAAATATTTAGAGCAAATCTATAATTAATTTTAATTTTAATCATATTATTGTAGATTAGCTTTTAATTAATTTTGAATTAAAATTATAGAAAATAAATGAATATTATATTATATTATATTTTTAAATATTTATTGTGTATCTATAAAAATATAAATAGATTATTATTAAACAAAATAAATTATTACTCATAAAGATTAAAGAAAAAAATAAAAAATAAAGTTATGATATGATATTAATTTAAGTGATTTTTCTTTAAATATTAATCAATTTATTAAAAATTCATTTGTTTATAAAAATTAACTGTATTTTTATAAATTGAAATCTTTTGAATAAAGTACACAATCTATAAATAGTGAGGCCATCAGATAAATGTATGTTTTAATCATTTTTGATTTGAAAACATTTATTTGATTACAATTTTTAACGATTAATCAGAGATTAAGAGCAATGAAAGTGAATGAAACAAGAATTACAGGAATTGATGTAAACATCTTAGAGGTGATTCACATATTACGTTCTCGTTTGGAGGAGGGGTGTCGACCAAAGCGAACTTTTGCAAACGAAAGGGGGGAAGGGTAGAACCAAGGGGTAGATCTTAAGAACCTTTGTATGTAAATAATTTCAGGAATTTAAGGGACCGCTGAAACCATATCTACTTCGGATAACACCACCGGTAACTAATTCCGATGACCACTTCGATCACTATTTCTAAAATTATTTTCGATTTAAACGATTGGTTTAATTTTAAGTAAATTGTTTGTAAATATAGTGGTATTTTAATTTATTTCTTAGGGGTGGGGGGTTAGGGAGATGCGAACGTTTTTTAATGACTACATGCGAACAATTGTGAATATAGGGAGGAGGGGTCTAGATTTCTTAAAAAGTGAAATGTAATATGTTAATCACCCCTTATATGATATTAATGTAATTGTCAAATAAACTAAATTATTTAATTATATGTGACTTATTTCACGTAGATTTCAGAATTATACTAAAATCACTTAATTGTTTAAATATTTACTTTTACTTAATTTTATCATTTTATAGCAAAAAATCTTTATTTGTTTACATATAGTATTTGTAATTAAGATTCATAATAAAAATTATTTTAAAATAATTGTAACTTCAATTATATTATATATATTTAAGAATATTATAATACATTTACTATAATTTATATACAGAATAATACATTTAAAAATCATACAACAAATTTTATCTTAACTTTAACAATAAAAATTAAAAATTTTAAATATCATAAATATAGCATTTTTCAAAATTTTATACTTATATTAATAAAACAGCAACTTTTGATTGTACTGTATATTTATATGTAAATTATATAATATATCGTCTATTTATAGTTTCCACGGAGGCTCTGATATTGGCATTGATTTAGTGGCGAAAGTATAAAAATAATGAATGGATATAATAATTAAATAAATGAAAACCTTATAAATGTTAAGAAAAATCACTCACTTTTACAGACAAATCTGTGTTGACTCCAGTTCTCTCTTTTGCATTCATCGCTACAATACGTGACTCGACTACATAAGCGACACTTGAACTTAGGATTTCTATAACAACCCGGGTTATCGCATAGCGAGTCAATTGCTATTACATTATTTGGTATATATATATATATACATATATTTAAATGCGAGAGTTTAATAATAAAATATAATAATAAGTAACATATTATAAGTAATATATTAAAAATAATATATAATAAATAATAATTACAAGTAAAAAAATTTGGCATTTCTTCCAATTGGCCGCTTTCTACCTGTGCCTGTAGTTGTAGTTTTCGGCACAGGCGGATTCGGGTTCGCGGCGACACTACAGGCGATGCCATTGATGTCGGGGTCAAAGAGTATGGAGAAACTGTCAGTGTCTCGGTCTCTATAAACTAAGTGAATATCAATTTAAGGCTTTCCTTAACACATATAACTTATACACCAAATGCATACCTCTTTGAGGATATCTTTGAGGAGTTCTTTCGGTTATATAACTTCTCTTTTGTCTATCAAATGTATTTCTTTCGTAACTTAACTGAGAGTTGTCATCACTTTTTGAAATGCTATAAACACTTGATTTTTTTATACTTTTAAAATTATGTCCGCTATTATTGCTATTATTATCATAAATACTATTTCTTTTTTGAACACTTTTTGGTATCGAATAAATACTGTCTGTTTTTTGGCTTAAGTTTCTAGTATTCAATCGATTAGTATTATAATTATCGGTATTTTCAATGGCATTGCGGTTAGCGGTTCTGAATTTATTTTTGCTTCTGTATGCGAACGGAACCGATTCAGTGCCGGCATTGAATTTAATGAAAATTCCTTGAGTTTGGTAGACTTCATCTACCGGTGTGTATGACTCGTTCATTACAACCAATCGATACGATTCCGATAAGAATTTGAATTTACGTTTTGCTAGATTTCTGATGTTTTCATCGGGCGATTGCATCAAATGATATCTCAATTGTTCCAAAGTTATCCTTTTTCTTGTCGGTAATGTTATCCTTCCGACGCACTCTTTCTTTGTGTACGGATTCGTCTCTTTAATAATATACAAGAAATACTTTCTCTCGTTGTCTGTCCTGAGACCGACATTTCTTTCATCATAATATGGGTCGTTCTCATCGATCACAGCTCCGGGAATGTTAGCCCAACTAATATTAGGAGACGTTTGGACCGCAGTATTATGAGATGAATGAGTAGAAGAGTCTGAACTTTTGATCTTTCGAGTAGGAGATGGACTCTTAGGCAGTGAATGACCAAAACTTTGAACCGTTTTCACCACAGAAGTTATTGATGTGTTTGAAAGCATTTTTGAAGGACTCGATGTTTTAGATTTAGGACTACTCGACCTTTTATGCAAATCTATATTTTGCTCGTCTATCATATTGTTTTAGTAATATAATAGCAATTTTTAAATTAATGATAAAAATATATAATAAATACTAACCGTCCACTTCTGTTAACGACTCTAGAATTTGGTTTGATATGTTTTCTTCATGTTTGGCCTTATAAATGGACTGATTCGGCACCGAATCATTCAATTGTTCGGCAAATTGAGTGACAGATGGACTGTCGGTTGGATCGTAATGAGTATTGTTTGAAGTAATATCGTGAGCACTACCTCTGACACCACCGGCCAGTCGGGTCACACTCTGTACTTTAGTTATCGGCGACTTTATAGATGTTTTTTGAACCTCTAAATCTGTTTCCGGACTTTCATTTGACTTATAATTATTAGTTTCGGTAAGTTTTTTGTATTCATTTTCAATATTAGAAATATTATTATCATTAACGGACTCTTTTTTGTTGTCCATTACATCTTTTTGCACCTCTTGTACGCTATGTTTCGATGATTTGGATGAGAAAAGTGATTCTTTATCTGAATTGCGGGTCCGTTGTCTTCCTGAAGTCAGAAATATAATTAATATCTAAATAACTGGATTTGAAAATAATTTAGTATAAAAACTAACTCTTTTTGTTTTTCCAATAACAATAAAAAACAAATAAAACAAAAAGGAAGACAAGTATTGCATTGATAATAATGGCTGCAATCCATGGCAGAGGCAGTGAATTGGACTCATTATCACTGATTTTGCTTTGTTTTTGGTACTGAATTTGTGGACTTCTTAGTTGAAGACTGTGAACATAATTTTCGACATTTATTTCATAAACAATTAAACTTTTATTTTCATCACTTGTTAGTTGAAAATCATTAAAAGTTGGTTTCAAATCAATGAGTGAATCCTTTAAAGAAGTAGAAGAAGTAGTCTCTAATGATTTATTGCTTATTTTCATTAGGAATACATTTAAAACACTAAATCATTCACTGAATGATTTTTATCGCAAAATATTTACTTAATAAAAATATTTTACCATTTTTTATATATATATTTTACATTTATATATTTGTCATATGTATATAAATTATATGAATAATCGGTAGAGTAATATAAAAAATTTTAATTTTATAAAACAAAACTATTGGTCTCTAAACTTGATATAAATATGAAACTATGATTTTAATAATGAGAATCAATAAAAAAGTCTATTTAGTCGGTTAATTGGGTCAACAATAGTGTCCAAACTTTTGTGAAAAGCTTTTTTTGCGCACATATATGGCATATACTATACATATGTACGGCACGTGAGGACCGATATCTCGACAAACAGAGGAAGACCTCAAAAAGTTAATTATTAAGCTTTATATTGGGCTCAGATATCACGTTTGAATTTACAGTAGTGAATACAAATGTAACTAAAAAACTGAATACATAATTAAATTGATGGGTTCTGTAGTTAGTGTCAACAGTTTTACAGACAAACATATCGAGCAGTGGCCGCACCCACCTATAACTATACATTACTAAACATACCAGTGGTCATAAACGATCATCCCTTAGGATTCATACAATTATTAACTCTAGTTTTATATTTTGTTTTTTAAATTGATAAATAGTTTTAGTTTTACACTTTCGACACACTTAATGAACTATTTTAAATGCATAATGCATTCATTGAAGTCCAATATAATTGACAATTTTATATTATATTAGTTATGCTAGTTATTAGTAATGCTTTCATATCTATTTTAAATGTATATTTGTATTTTATATTGTTATTTAATGATAATATAGTATATAATTAATCAAATCAAATATAATTATTACAACTGGAAAAAATCTTTAACTTTGTTTACAAAATTAAACAAAGTATAAGTAAACAATAAATATAATAATTATAATCTAAAATACTTAAACAAAAAAAACAAGTGATAATAAAATATTAAAATAGAATAATATATTTTGTTATTTTATTATATATTTATGTGTTTTATTCATAATATTTATATAAATATAGTATTATTTTTGATACAAAGCACTGATTCAGTGAAATTCAGTTAATAAATGTGTTGTTCTATTGAAGAATACTATAAATAAAAAGATACATAAAATATATGTTATATAAAAATTTTTGGATAGTTTTGATATTAATTGAACGTAAAATGAATAAACACGATATACAGTAAAATATATTCTAAATATAATCCATAGTATATACTGTATTACATTATATACTGTATAAATGCAATGAAAAAATTATAGCACAAACACAATGATACACTACTTACACATTAAATATATATCTATTTTTCGGCAAAAATAGCACAAATCGATATTCATTTTATAAAAGCTTTTTATTTGACATTTATTTATTATCTTATATATTGGTATTCTATGTACTATAAGTTATAGTTTATAACATAATGTGGGCTTTTGTTTATATGTATTTTGTATATAAATTGGTATATTTTGTGAAAAGTAATCTTAGTGTCACATTAAAGGGTTTATGATATTAATGTTACTCATATGATGACAAATGGACCAAATAATGACTAAAAACAGTGAATACAATCTATAATTATAATAATTATATATTTCATTCATTTGACGTTAATGTCATTTTTTGTCAAATCCTAATCATATTTACTCTTAAGTAATATTAATTTTTAACATTAATTATTAACAGTATTAATATGTATAAATAAAATCTATTATAAAGTAATTTAATGACTATAAATAATATATTAATTTATTTAAAAGTTATACTTTTATCAAATCAAACAAAGATTATTACAGTATATACACCATTGCTTAATACCTATGCCTTGACTTTAATCGACAGCTTTTTTAGTGAAATAAATATCCGACAAATTGGTTCAATGAAATGGGTTTAACATTGAATTTTAATAATAAAGCGATGTTTCAATAATTTAAAGTAATTTTCAGTAAATGTCATTCATTGCTATTTTGTGTATACGTGTGTTTATAAATTAATTTTTTAAATTTAAATTAAAATTACTTAAATAATCATTATTTGAGAAATCATTAGAAAAACACCACATATTGCTTAATATTATGTGTTTTGTCTATTGATATTATATCACAAGAAATTAAATAAATACAAACATTAAATAAAAATAAAACCTTGAAAAATATTTCTTAATTAAAAGTAAATTTCTATAAATTACAGGTACAATATATTTCTAGTATATTTCTACTTATTTTTATTGTTATTTTTATAACAGTTCATTGAAAATGTTTTCCACTAAATATAATTATCATTATTTTTAAACTCTTGAATTCGTTGAATATAATTAAATAAAAATATTGTATTAAAAATTTAATAAAATATTAATTAGATCTATAAAATATTCATAATTTCACTTTTATTAAAATAATAAGAAATTTATAAATGGATTTTTGCATATTCTATAATATAATTATAATATTTATAAGTAATAACAGTTGAGAATGCTATATAGCATCGCCATAACGAACTATTAGCAAGCATATTAAATTGTTGTGTCTAAACAGTTAAAGACAAAATACTAGATAAATAAAAAATGACATTTAATTAACATTAGCATTGAATTACAAAAATAAAATAATTCTTTAATTAGAAAATTTACTTTTTGATGATTGTGTTGAATCACTCATAAATTTTATCGCTTATAATTAGTATAGTATTCAAAACAAATATTTAAACATCTAAATCAATAATGAAAATTGAATAATTATATACTTTTAAATAATAATAATAATTATGTTTAAATTATGTTAAAACACAATAAGCTTAAGATGTAATATATTAAATTTTTAATGAGTAACAAAAAAATGTACAATTATTTAATAAGTTTTATATTTAATATAAAATAAATAGTATCTTAAATTTATGAAAATTTAATATTTATAAAAATATTATATTACTAATTTTAATATAGTAGTAATTCTTATATATTGAGTAAATAGTTTTACTTAAAGCATATTTTTTATATTTATTATTATAAAATGCTGTTATTTTAAAAAAATGAATTACCTGTTTGTACCAATACTTATCATTGATTTTTTTTAGTAAAATCTATTTAATTATTTATTCAAAATATGATTTAATTAATTTAAGAATTTTTTCATAAAATTTTATATATTAAGAAATACATGTAATCTAAGTAAAATAATTTCGTTAAAACAATTATCATAAATATACCAAATATAAAAATAATTGATTTAAATATTGATCCATTATTTATTATTTAATGCTTTTATCATTTAAATATATAATATTTAAGTACATATAATCTATTTAATATACAGTTTAAGTATACTGTGGTATTAATAATTTTATCAATATAGGGATAATTAACATATTACGTTAGCACTTTTTAAGAAATCTAGACCCACTCCCCTATGTTGGCAAGTGTTAGCATGTAGTCATTTTAGAAAATTACGTTTGCATGTCTCTAACCCCTGACCTCCCACCCCTAAAAAAATAAAATAAAATATTATTTAAATGCGAATGTTCTTAAGGTTTCTACCCCTCCCCTCGTTCGCAAAAGTTCGCTTTGGCCGACACCCCCTCCCTAATTGCAAACGTAATATGTGAATCACCCCATATTGAAAATTATCAATTGACAAAATGTTGATTAATATTATTAATACCATGTATTTAATATTAAATTATAATTATATATTTTTAAATTATAATAAAAATATTGTGTAAACATGATAAATATAAAATAGTAGACTTGTATTTAAATTATTTATCTTTATTAGTATTTTAAAATAATTTTTATTATATTATTATTTATTGTAAATTAAGAGTAATGTTTAGATGCGAGTCTTTACTCATGTTATTATTATTAAATCTATTTTCGACTTTTGATACAAATATATTAGTTAATCACAATTATATTATATTTAGTTATATTACAAAAAATCACATTTTTATTTTAATTACTACCGATTATGTTAAACTTACAATACTTTAATATATTAATATATTTTATGATACAACATTAGATAAGTTATAATTTAGAAATTTTAATCAATGAAAGGGTATTTTGTGTAAAGTAAAAGTTAATTCATCTATAGATATACTGTATTTCCAAAATTAATAAAAAAAATAATAAGACATTAGCCTTTAATCGTGAATTGAATAAAAATACTGTAACTTATAAGCCATCTTATATTATTCAAACACTTGAATAAAATTTATAGTTAAATACAGTATACAATATACAGGTATAGGGTATATAAATATATAGTAATAACTGAATGACATTTTTAAAGAGTAAATTTGTGTTGTGGGCCTCATTAGCCCTTAAAGCAAAGCACTATATTTAACGATAATGTAAATTATATGACTATTAGACTAAATAATAATAATTCAAACCATAGTATAGTTACAGCCGTAATCAAAACGACGACAACTTGTCTGGCAGTTTAATCAATGGCTAAACATCACACATCACACCACTAATTATAATATCAATTACTGAAATCTAAAATATTTGTGAGTTGTTTTAGTTTTTAAAATATAAAGTTTATTTAAGTTAGCAAATGAATCGCCAAAAACCAGAATTCAATGGTTTTCGCTCCGAGGCTTTTGCAATAAAAGTCAAAGTGATTATCGAAATAAAATAAATAATAAAAAAGTGATTTTCAAATAATTTATTGAAGACGTGCTCATCAACACACTGTCCACAGTGTCGATGACGGCTCACATTAATTATCATTTGACAGATAATCAATCAAAAAATTTATGTCTCATTCATTGTATGAATTTCATACACTTTCAATAAACAATAAAAAAAATAAAAACTTTCAAAATGATAATGTTTACATAATTTACATATTAACCAAACATTTAGTGTATTCATCATTCAATTACTTATTCATATAATTTATTTAATACTATCTTAAATTAAATTAGCGGTTTGGGAAATTTTTATTTAATTTCTCAAATAATAAACTTAAATTGTTAGTTTATTTAGTAAATTAAATTAAAATTAACAAGATTAAATTGTGATTGAATTTATAGTGAAAACTATAATTAATTATTTTATATTAGATCAATGTTTACGAGAATCAATATTTTTTAGTTTGAAATGTCAAATAATGTAAGTATTATACTGTAGTATAAACAGTATTTACTATATATTGCTATTGTATATAATTGATATTTACTGTGAAGTAAATTGTTTAATTAAAACTTATATTGATTGTTATTTTGTTATTATTATTATTATTATCACAACAATAATAGCCTTTGGGATATAGTATACTAAATATAGACTTTTTATGCCATCTAAATGATTATATCCATATAAATGCAGTATATACAGTATACTGGTATACTACAGTATAACATCAATCAATAGTATTAATATAACTTAATGTGTCCGTTAAATATTAGTAATTATTATTATTATTATTATTATTACATAGAAAGACAAACTTTTATAAAGTTATGCCCACACAAACTTATATTGACTTATCTATCATTTATTAATATCTAATCATTTACTGTATCTCATGTGCTGTTAATTTAGAATTTTTTTAATTTGATTAGTTTTTTGGAAAAATAATGTTTTATTTTCAAGTAATCAATATTGATGTATATATTCATACATTTATTTATTAAAAATACTGTATGTTATAAATGAATGGTTTCATCTAACAGGTTATAGAGTAGTGGCAAACTTCCTGAGTTTCTCCCAGTCTTTTATATGAATTTATTTCTCCCTCACCTCCCTCTGCTTACTCAGCTCAGGTAGTTTTCCATAAGTTGACCGATATTTTTGTTAATATGTTTTCTCACCAAAATGTTGATCTGGTTTTAAATACAGTATATAACATATACTCTATAATATATGGTATAATATATTATATAAAACATTTGCGTTACAATTGTCATCGCTTTACCGTTCAATAGGTAACGAGTACTGTAGTGACAAATGTCTTATGCATAGACTGTTAAGCTCACGGACTTACCTGTCACTGGATTTTACCGTTTTGTTTGCTATAGTTAACAATAAATATATTTATTTTAAAAGGAAATCAATTGTTAAGTGAAATCATAAACAATATTTGACATAAAAAAGTGATGCAAATAGTTGTCATGTGTATGAAATATATAAAGTTTCTCCAAACGTATTGTGAATGTTTAACTATTTTTAAAAATTTTAACCTTAAATTCAAATTTTTTATTATATTATTTGATAGCTAAATTATAGCACATATTAACAATTAATAATTACCTGATCTATCAATAGTAAAAAATATTCAAACTTTTAAATATCAAATTTACATAATACCTAAAATCAAAATATTTAAACTTTTATTTAAACTTATTTAACCAATTCATATGACCCATTAATTTAACTTAATTGTTTGATTATAATTATTAAAATTGTAATTTGATTAAATTTACTTTTTAAAATGTTTTATTTATCTATTACTTATTTAGTGTATTAAATTATGTAAATAATAATTTGTAACTAAAATTACATTAATATAATTTATTTTATATAATATAAACACAATTAGATTAAACAATAATGATTTAAGTGTTATAAGATGGTCTAATGATATTCAAAATTTTGACTTTAGGTTTTATCTATTGAATCTAATATGATTTAAACAAAATAATTTAATAACAATATATGACAAATTTAATTACAATAATAATTATATTATATAGAATATTATATTATATAAATTAATATATAATATAAATACTGTATTTATGTTTTATGAGTATTACTGTATATTTAATTATTACAGTATAATCACATTTATACGATCGTGCAATAACCGAGTCATTTATATTAATAATAAGTCCAGTACTATAAGTATTATTTATTATAACTAATTCATTTATTTTAATAAATATACAATTATTTTGTTATAATACAAATTTTATTTATCAGATTTATTTAATTTTTAATTATACTTATAAATTCAATAATTTATTTAAAATATATTTTTATAATTGAAAGTTTTTACAAACAACTGATATCTGTTTTAAAAACAGTGAAATTTATTTGTTTTAATTAAAATAAAATATTTTAAAGGTGCAAAACATTATAATCATTAATTAATATATTTATAATAATAACTTATAAGAAAAACTAATGAATCTATAAATAAATAATTTTATGAAATCAAAATACAAAATGACAATGAAATTGATAATAATGTCTATGTATATAAAAATTAAAAATAAATGATTGATAAAACAATAAAAATAAAACATTTTCTAAGAGTTTCACAGATAATAATAATACAAAACATTACATAAAAATAATAATATTTTTGTTGATAAAAACTCTTTGTATTAAATATTTATTATCAGTTGACTCTTAAAATAAATAGTTAAACTAACATTTATTTTGAAACTAATACTGCAATCAATATATTGATAATTAAATTAGTCGCCAATAATCTCGGCTCTTATTCGGGACTCGAGATTATTGTTTAATATATTTAACTTTTCACTTATGATAGTAAACTTGAAAATAAAAATATCATTTAAATCTCTAATGTATTTTTCTTTATAATTTATGTTTTTGTCATTTTTGTTTTGTGTCTTAAATTTATAATTTTTATAATAATAATAAATTTACTTAAAATAACTCATTTTCTGTCCTCAGGCTATTGAAATAAAAAAAAGTAAAAAATTAGATTTTAATTTTTAAAATTCAATTGCATTAATACTAATGATTAATAGACTTACAAGAGTTGGATATAGAAATAGGGTAGTCCTGTCTGAGCCGTGCTGGTTGTCAGCGACGCACATGTAGTTTCCCATATCATCCCACGACAAGTCCCGTATTACAAGGTCTCCGTTCTCTAAAATTTTGTACTTTTCGCTATTTGTTAGCGTATTATCTTCAGGACCGACCCAACTGATTGTCGGTGTGGGCGTACCGCTGGCCCGACACAGGAGTTGTACATCAGACCCTATTAGCTCCAGTATGTTATGAGTCCACATATGAATTCTTGCCGGAGAACCTATTTATACATATATTGATAAATTATCAATGATAATATACAGTAAATTATATGTTTTACAATATATATACACTGCATAACTGTAAAAATATAATATATTATCGATCATTAGCTAAATTACAACATTAAATATATTTCGTGGCTTATTTTTTTATAAACACAACAAATAATTTTTATCATACAAATAACATCACTAAAATACTCAAATAACAATTTAGCAATATTTAATTTATAATAGATCAAAATTTGTGTAAAATTAAATTTCAATTATAATAGTTTAATTGTGGTTATATTGTATTTTTAATAGTTATAAAATAATTTTTAAAAACCTATTCATGATTCAAAAATGTGATAATGATTACTTTAAATTTATTTTAAGTTATATTTTACACATTGATATTTTAATCAAATATCTTTATTGAAATTTTTAAAAATTGATAAAATAGTCTAAAAATTTAAAATTTAAGACTAATAGTATAGTTAAATTCATAATATAAATGAAAAATATATTAATTTTGCAATAAACTGAAAATAATTTTATTTAATATCAATTTTCATGTTTTAGTGAAGATTTATTATATATAAATTTTTTGTGTTTTATATAAATTAATTTCCGTTATATTACTACTGCCATAATATAAATATAAACTAAAATATAAAATCAATTTTAAAATATGCAAATGTTATGTGATATTCAATATTTATAAACATTTAATTAAAGATAAAAGCAATTTTTCTAATCATAAAGAAAGTGTCGATTTTTTGTTTTAATTCAATAAAATATAAGATTTATCAAAAAAGTTTGTCTGGATATTATTTTCAAATTTAAAAAAAATATTCACTCTTTTTGAAAATTATAAACAGTATATTTTAATGTATACACTTAATTTTAAATATAAACACTAATAATATAAATGATTGTTAATTAACTGCATTAGTATTTAATTTTTTGTTGTTGATAATTATATTCAAATACCATATAACAGCAATAAGTTATTTATTTATTTACCGATTTTTATGTGCAATTAAAAAAGCCGAGATTTTATGCAATATACTGTGATGTTATAATTTATAAAACTTTATAATTATATAATTAATTTTATTTTTTAGAATTTATAAATTCAGCATGATATTTGCCTTATATTTAAGATATACTTATTTATTATAATATATAATACTGTAGTACAGTGTATTGAAATTATATAAACTTAAATACACTTTTTTGGGATAAAATTTATTACTCAGAAAACTCATACAACAAAAAATTATTTCCGATAATACTGTATAATGTAAATAAAGTTTGGCTTTTTATTAAAATATTCAATGAAATTATATTTCACTTAATTTATAAACATTATAAATTATTATAATGTTAGTATATTTTCATGTATTTTAGTACATTTAAGGGGAAAAATTAAACTCAATGGCAATAAAACATAGCTTATCAAAATCGGTAAATTCATGAAAAAAATTTTGTTTTATCAGCAAATTATCGGGAATTATCAGCAATTTAGCTAAATATTATAGATAATAAAATTTTTTATTATTTAGGACATACCATATGATTTCTTTGTTAGACATTTGGCAATATTATTGTCTTCATTTATCAAATCATTGGATGTCCTTAAATTGGGAATCACTTTCAGATGCGTCTCAGCGCTCACGCGATTAGCCGGTGAAGAGGCGACACACGTGTAAATGGCCTCATCTTTTGGATGAACACAGTCTAAGAATAGTCGAGAACGAGTCATACTTAGACTGAGCTCTCCTTTCTTAATGTTATCGTCGTCGTCATCATAGGAACCGGTGTCTCCCTATATATATATATATATATATATATTATTTACTTATTAATATTGAATTATAACTTATAAATATATTTAATATTAGAGCAAATTGAAAACATACTTGATCAATTTTGTTTCCATTTTTGAGCCAATGAATGGTAGGAGTGGGTGTACCCCCGGCCTCGCACTGTAGTATATGTGTTGAAGTCTCGGTGGCTGTTATTTCAGACTCTGGCACTTCTCTGAGTCTCAAATATGGATTTCTATACGATTTATTAGATTTTGTTGATTTATCTAAATTTAATTCCTTTAAATAAATAAAAAATTTAAGTATAAAATATCTGTAAAAACAATTGTTTTAAAAATAACACTTACTTTTGAAAACCTCGTTTCTCTGCCAAACAATTCAAAAGTATTTTTAGCGGAATTACTTCGCGGACGACCCTCTGATGGCTTATAATTGATTAGTATTACGCAAACCATCAAAGCTATTACCAAACGATTTATAAGAGATGAAAACAATCCCAAAGAGTAATTGTTATTTGATTTCTTCATTGTATTTATTTTTAAATCGATTCAATGATTGACTTTATTTCTAATCAATAATAATATGATATATTGAATATTTTATAGAATTTATCTGAAAACTTGTACAGTATTTGTCAAATAAAAGTTTGTAAAAGTAATTATCAAATCAATGATTACATAGATTTAGTGAAAAAGCACGTGAATTGCGAAGCAGTAATCGTGTTGTTAGTTAAACTGTAATTCAAACCAAGTTTTATAATAATTGTAAACTCGTTTTGTATGACAACACATATATTCAGTACAAACACACTGTTTGATAGCCAGAGAGATACTACTTGTGTAATGATATCGCAAGGAGTTTGTGAACTGAGAGGACTGTTAGTTCAAAGTCTACTAAACTTCTCAATCATTGTTCACTTGAGATGATGTACTGAATGAAGAATCGCTATAATTGCAGATTTTATGGGCAATTGTTGAGTCAGATCTGTCTGTTAGAGGTTAAGCTGTGATGAAATGTTTTCTTGTGGTCGTAAGTGTCGCCTATTAGATGATTCAGATCAGTATATACTAGGCTTGACGTCAATTTGGCAGTCCATTGGACAACCAATTGCATGATATGCCATCACTTATACAACCAATACAACCGACACATACAAACACACACACACTACCATCACATCCAAACTCAATTCAACAAAAATATATTGCTTCTCTCCCTCCCTCTCTCTCTCTCTCTCTCTCTCTCTTTCCTTTCCTATCCATTCAATTGCTTTAATACCCAATACTCTCATCGAAAACTAATAGTAAGAGATAAAACATTTTTAAAAAGAAATATAAGACTAATTTTGGCTCATTTCCAGAGATTAAAAAACTTTAATTGATTATATTTTATTTGATAATTATATATAAATAATTAAATATATATTTATAATTTTGAAAGTACTGTACAGTAGTAATATAAATATTTATACAGTATAAATAGCATTACATTTATTATTAACTAATTAGTACCTTAATTATTCTAGGTAACCTAACTAATTATCAATACTTCACTATCTCATTATTTATAATACCAGATAACAATATAAATAATAATTTAAATATTTATCAAACAGTTATATAATTTGATATATGATATACTAATACATTCATATTTAGCAATAATTAGTGGTAAGTCCCGACTCGCAAATTAATATAATATTGTATAGAAATTTTAAAGTTATTAAAAATATTTCTATAAATTTATTAAAATTTAATTTCAATTTGTCTACTATTACCATATTTAATTAAATTTATATCTAATTTTATAAATGAGACATTTTTATATCAATTATATATTAGAATACAACAAATTAAAACAAAATATAATATACCAGAAATTAATTTTTATTTAAATTTTAATAAATCATTAATTTATATAATCATAAAATATATGCTTATTATAAGTGTAATTAATTGATATATGATTTACTGTATATCTCATATCATTTGGATATTTGCGCCTTTCGATCATCTCTTCGCCATTCATTGTCATCATCGGCCTGACCTCCTGTGCCTGACCTTCGTTGGCCATCCATTGGTGATCTATTGTCACGCATGGGTCGATTTGATCGCCAATTGTCTGATTCTTTATCATCAACTCTTCTGTCATCTCTTCTAAATTTGTTTCTGTCTCGATCTCTGTTCCCATCTCGCCATTCATTGTCGTCATTCTGGGTTCTTCGTGATTCCTCTGGAGGTCTATTCTCTCTAAGAGGTCGATTCATTCGCCAACTGCCTGATTCTCTTGAATCGCCATCTCTTTCTAACCTTTTATCATCTCTTTTATCTTCTCCTCTATCGTCTCGTCTGAACTCTCTTTTGTCATCTCTATCATCACGTCTAAAGTCTCTTCTGTCTTCAGTTCTATCATCTCTTCTAAAATCTCTTCTGTTATCACCTCCTCTGGGATAACTTCTTTCTCCCCTATCATCACGTCTGTCATCTTTTCGTTCAAATCGTTTATCCTGTTGTCCACCACTACGCCATGTACTGTCATTATCTGCTGGACCTCTTCGCACACCTTCAGCTGGCGGTCTGTTGTCACGAGTAGGTCGGGGTGTTCGCCAACTATCTGTATCCCTTTCCTTTTCTATTCTTCTATTATCTCTTCTGTCTCTATCTTTAACTCTATTAATTTCTTGCCAATCATTATCTTCATCAGCCGGAGCTCTGCGCGGAACTTCTTCCCGTTTGCGCCAATTCTCCGGTTCTCTCGTATCTCTTTCTTCAACTTTGAATCGTTTTTCTTCTTCTTCTTTTTTCTTTTTCTCTCCGAATTCCTTTTCTCTCTCCAACTCTTTTTGACGAATTTTCTCTTCAATTTCGAAGTCTCGTTGTTTTTGTTTTTCTAGTTGTTCTTTAAACTTCGCTTCTCTTTCTTCGTCCTGCTTTCTCTTAGCCTCTTCATGTATACGCCTCTCTTCGGCCTCTTTTTCAGAGATATATTTCTTTCTTCGCTCTTCTTTACGTTTTTCGCGTCTTTCATCCAAAAGTCTTTTGCGTTCCAAATCAAGTTTTGTCTGAAATTCAGATAATTTGTCGACAAATACATTATGTCTTTCTTTGATAATTTTTTGGGCAAATATCTCTTTGTCGTCCAAAACTTTTCTCAATCTATCTCTACATTGAAGGGCTAAAATCCTCTCCTCTTTGATCTCTTTGATGCGTTCTTCTTCCATTTGATTCCATAATTCTTTATCTTTTACTTTCCATTCCTCGACAGATTTCTCAAGAAGGGGTATTTCTTCAATACGTTTTGCGCGTTCCAAGTGATCCACTTTGCGCTCCAATTTTCTCTGTTTACTTAATTGATCTTTTCTTTCTTTCTCTAATTGTTCAATTCGTTTAACTTGAATCTCTTCGGGTCTCATTTTAGCTAATTCTTCGTCATCCAAGTCCAACAAAGCACCTCCAAGTGAGCCTTTCATCATAGATATCTGATCCTTTGCCATTTGTTTCTTCAGTTCGATATCCTGTTTCAATTTAATTTGTTGTTCCCTCTCTTTCTTCTCAACCATCATTCTTTCCTCTTCTGCGGCTCTGATTTTCAACTGCTGTTCTTCAACTTTTCTTCTTTCCTCTTCTTCTCTCTTAAGACCCAATCTTTCCAACTCTTCTTTTCGTTCCTCAATAACTCCTTGTCGTCGAAGAATTTTTATGTGTTCTTCATTTGCAGTCATGTGGTAAGCCTTCATAATTTTGCGTTTAATGTCTTCCCTCTGAACCTTAACCCTATCGGGTTCTATCATATTGCGAGCCTTTTGTAATGTTGAATACATATTAACCAATTGTTTCCTTATTTGCTCGGAAGGCATTGATTGCAAATGCGGGCCTTCAATCACTTCCTCGCCGGTCGAGACACGTAATTCAGTGCCAAATATAAGACAGCCTTTTCTATGATCAATGCGAACTTGAAGATCATTTCTTCGGGCGGCTTCGACCACCATTTTCTCCAAATATGTATAGTTTGCAAAAGGGCAAAGTTCAAGAAGTCGTTTAAATTCAATTGTTTGATAAACCTGTGAAACTTCTTTTAATAAACGCATTGCTGTCACGTCTTTTAGTGCTGTCGTGTATTGTTTTAATTCAGGATAATCTGTATTTTCATTCATCCACTCTATAATTGTCTGAACGCGACCGCAAAGAACTAATGGATGAAAGTCTATCTCAAGATATCTATATAATTCTTGAAGTTTAGGTGAAGCACATTGAAGAACACCCATTCGCTTAAGGTCTTTGATGAGCGAACCTCTATTGGGAACACTAGAAGTAAGGCCTAAAAGTGACGCCAAATTTCGTTGATGAGCCTCAACAACATTTTCCTCTGTGTCAACCAATTTATCAATTTCCGCTCTATTGGGAGGAATAGGTATAGCAAGAGTTGCGGTAACAACTCTAGTGGCCATCTTTTGAATGTCTTCGGAAGTAATGTTTTTACGTAATTCTTTAGATAAGTGAAACAACCGGAAGAGTGCGGCGGAGTGAAAGAGAGGACAGTTAGCTTTCTGGAATACAAGCGACAACTTTTGATAATAATTAGCCATTAATTGAGGTTTCGGTGGTTTCTTAGACAAATTCATTAGACCAAAGCGTTTGATATCATCAGTAGCTTTATATGCCTCCTGCCATAACTCCATCTGAATTGCATTATCCAACTGAACGAGTCGGGTCTCCAAATGCATAGCTTGACTCTCAGGTGAACTCAAATTAATAATATTTTGTTGTTGATGTCCAACTTGTTGTTGCTGTTGTTGTTGTTTCTTCAAGATATCCAAATGTGTGTGTAAATTGTCACAAAGCTTACGAAACTCTGTCTTTCGGTTATAGTTAATACAAAATTTGAACGCTTGGTGTGCGATGTCATGATATAGACGTTCAGTACGTGAGTTATTCTTAAGCAAATCCAGACATTGACGATATGACTCCCAAAGAAACTTAACCCACGGAATGAGTACCACACGATCGGTGCGATCCTGATTGTCTTCATTGCTAACTGCACTCAACAATATATCCTCCGGTGTTTGTGCGTTATCCAAATCATCGACATCGAGAACCGTTTGTTTGCTCTCTCGTTTGGCAGACTCGGCCTTCTCTTCAGCCATTTCGATGTATTTGCGGACCACCTCTTCAAACGACTGTATATATGTCTGTTGACATATAATCTTATACTGATATATGCCTTCTTTGGCCACATAAGACTTCTTGAGTTCGACACATAATTCTAAGTACTTCATCATAATGTCTGGATGTTCCTTCTGCCAGGTTCTGTGTTTCCGTGACCGCAACACATCGCACAATATCTCCAAAGCCCGTGGCTTTTTGCCGACATCGATGAACTCTGAAGATCAACATTTGGGATATAAAAAAAAGCAATCAAACAATTTGTTAAATAATAATTTCCGGCGAAATGCCGGTCAAACAAGTGATAATCAAATTATATAATAATAATATATTAAAATAATAAAATGTATTCAAAATATAATCTTTTCTTTGATAATAACAACAAGTGATATATAAGTTAATTAAGTAAACAATTTATAGGCCATTGATTGACAATAATTGTTATTATTATTAATATATTGATTACGACTACAAATCAATTATTGTCACACATTTGCATCAATTATACAAACCATTAGCCCTTTTGAGGGCATTTCCCAATCGATGAAAATAAATGGGCATATCTTGAGACCAGTTTTGGTGATAATAGTGACAAAAATATGGCAAAAGTGGTGATGTGTTGTGTTTGTTGTGTGATATTTAATATACGGCTAACGCGTGTCAATCACACAATGCGTGTTATATTCAATGTGTCTCTCATTTTATGACACGTTTTAAGCACTCATTGCCAGACATTACATACACTTGACATACAATACGTGTAATAATTATGTATTGTTTACGTTATCTATGGATTGCATTGAATCACAAACAACACAAACGAGTGATTCAGTGATTCAGCACTTCATCTGTTGTCGACTGTGTTTGTCATTCAAGAAGAAGTACTTATTATTTAAAGACATTAACAATGGTTTTGGAGAGTACTATCATTTGGTAAGTCATTTGATGACAACTTTGATAAATAATTTATATTTACAATGACTTGTTGTGGTGACCAACAGTGTGGACAACAGTGAGTTCATGAGAAATGGTGACTTTGTTCCCACCAGACTTCAGGCACAACAGGACGCAGTGTCGATGGTTTGCCACTCGAAGACCCGCTCTAATCCCGAAAACAATGTTGGATTGTTGACTATGGCGGCAAACCCACAAGTGTTGACCACTTTGACCACTGATGTCGGTCGCATATTATCTAAACTTCATGCCGTCGAACCTTTGGGTGAGATTAATCTCATGACAGGCATTCGTGTGGCACATCTGGCACTTAAACACAGACAGGGAAAGAACCATAAGATGCGAATCGTTGTATTTGTTGGCAGTCCTGTCGATGCCGACGAAAAAGAGTTAATAAAGTTAGCTAAACGTCTCAAGAAAGAGAAAGTTAATGTCGATGTCGTCAACTTTGGTGAAGAGGCCGTTAATACGGAAAAGTTGGCCGCTTTTATCAAAGCTCTTGAAGGAACGGCTTCACATTTGGTGACTGTTCCGCCGGGACCTCATCTTTCCGATGCACTCATTAGTTCACCAGTAATTCAAGGCGAGGACGGAAGTGGAGCCGTTGGTATTGGCTCTTCGGGCTTTGAATTCGGTATTGATCCTAATGAAGACCCAGAATTGGCGCTCGCATTGAGAGTTTCAATGGAAGAGCAAAGGGCGAGACAAGAAGAGGAGGCCCGTCGTGTTGTGACTAATACTGGAGAAGAAGTTACTGCCAGTTCTAGTAGTGGTGCGGGAATACCTTCTGGAGACACTTCTGAGGCCCTTCTTGAGAAAGCTCTGGCTATGTCTTTGGAAACGGATGACCATCAGATGAGTGCTAGCAATGACACGCCATCAATGCCTGACTTTGCAACGATGACTGAAGAGGAACAGATTGCTTACGCCATGCAAATGTCTCTTCAATCGGCACAGGAATCGAGTAACAAACCCATCGATTCTCCCGTTCCGATGGAGACCGACGATACCGATGACAAGGTTTGTACCAAATATTTAGAAAATTATTTAAAATAAATTTTTATTTTTATTAGAAAGAAGATAAACAATGATTAAACATTGGGTTATGGATGTCAACTGAATACTGTTTATAATAACTTTTTATTCATATATTTTAATGTATGATTAGTAATAAAAAATTATTCATTTTTTTCTAAATAAAAACTTTTATTTATCAACTAATGTTTATATTATTATATAATTAAGTTATCAATACGTTTTTAAATAAAATTTAATATATTATTTGAAATTATGGTAATTATTAAAAATCAGTATAAATATATTTACTTTAATGTACTGTAATGTTTGTTATTATCGGTAAAATACTTATTAAAAATAGCATATATTTATAAAAGAGTACAAAAATACAATACATATGTTTTATTTGATGTTACGTCACTAAATTGGTTGACAACAATTAGTTTTATTTTCTCAAAAGTTGATTTAGGCATTGCTTTAAAATACGTATTGCAAAATATTGTATATTTTTAAAGAAAGATTTTAAAATTTATTTATTTATTAAAATCAAATAAAGTATTTTAAGCAAAACAGTATAAAATTTATTATTTTTACAGTTTTATCAAAGCATCAAAAATAGTGTTATTTATTTACATAAAATGCCGATTATTTAATCAATTTTTTCTATCTATAGATATTGAAAATATATTTTTTATTTATTTAAAATTTATTTATTTAAATATTTTTTACGATTAGTTAAACTGTAATACAGTGTTTTGACAATACTATTGTACAGTATATGTGTGACACTGCATAACACATGAATTAATATAACCAAACAGTTTTTTACAGTTTACTACAGTCTATTATTTGATATAAATTTATATAATTATTATATAAATATTGTATAAATAATTTTTAAAAATGACTATTGCTACTTAGTATAAATTAGTGTTTAAAAAATGTTATTAAATTTATTTAAAATATATAATTTATAAAAAAATAACAATAATATAAAGCAAATAGAGATAAAATAGTGTGAGTCTACTGTATAAAGCAATACCAGTAGTGCATCAATGCATTGATGTTATTGAGTATTGAATGTTATGTTTAAAAAAGTTATGACAATATAAACAACACATTGATTGACATCACTATTAGTATCAAATRATTAACACATTTATTGTTATTTTTAATGATAATTGTTTTATTTAATTAACATATTTATCATTTATTTGGTTATACGGTATAATCTAAATGATTATTATTGACGATAATGTGTGGCAACAATGACAGTCACCGATAACGTGTCCACTGAGTGGTCTTCAAATGAGATTAAATGATTGCCGAAGTGTTTGTTGCAAACAATATCTTATTATTAGTTTAGACCAATTGTGCCATAATTGTCATCAGTTGTGGTGATAATTGATTGCTTACTCAAAATGCAAGAAACGTTATCACCTGCAGCTGATCTCAATAAAGAGTCTCAACAACAACAACAACAACAGCAATATTTACAACAATTAAATAATGAAGAAAATCATGAAGAAAGTGAAACAAGGGATCAAATTAATACAAATGATAACGAGTTAGCAGTTAATTATGAGGAAAGCCATCATTGGTCACATCATATCAATTACTACAACAATATAACAATCGGCGATTGGTCTATTGGTGGCGGATCTGATTACGGACAATTGCCATATCTTATAGACTCTGGTGATATAATCATTGAAATTGATGGCACAAAAGTTGCGGGTCTCACCCGAACCGATGTCTGCGAGATCATCAACTCGAAGACATCCCATTCTATTAAATCAGTTCAGGCATCAAATGCTTACGGACTGCCGATTGAGTTACGCGAATATCTGGCCCGAAGGTTTGCCAGAGGAAGTATTGATCACGAGTTACAATCGACTATTCGGGACAATGTCTATATGCGTACCATTCCGTGTACAACTAGACCTCCGCGACCTAATGAATCGGATGGTGTTGACTATAAATTTGTCACTAAAGAACAGTTCATTGAAATGGATCGGTCGGGACTTTTACTAGAGTCTGGTGTCTATGCGGCACACTTTTATGGCACTCCATTGCCATTAACAACATTTCCGACCAATGATATGTCAAACAACGTGACAAACAATATCCCTAACTATGAACAACAATCGATGAATAGCTCGATGACATCATTAGCTGCGAAACGTCGTCGTAATCGGTCAAACATAGCGGCCATCGATGCGGCCTCTCTTCCTCACGGATGGGAACGCATATCCGATGCCCACTACGGTATCTATTATATCGATCATATTAACAAACGAACTCAATATGAGAGGCCATATGAGACTGAGCTTATCAAAGGAGTGTCCGGTTTTGGTTTTACGCTTATTGAGATCGATAAAGGATTGGTAGTCGTCAAAAGTATAATACCTGGAGGACCAGCACATACAGCCGGTACTATACAACCGGGTGATGTACTCGTATCAGTGTCTGGTGTATCAGTGGCTGGTTTGCAACACTCAGAAATTGCCCGATTGTTTGCCACGTTTACAGTCGGCGATCGTATTAAACTGACGTTTGCTCGCGGATATCAATTGCCCGCTGATATCAATGATGAAGAATATGATATTTTGAGTATTACTCTCACTAAAGGAATGCAAGGCTTTGGCTTTACTATAAGTGATGCACATTCGGGTCAAAAGGTCAAGAAAATCCTTGATATTGATCGATGCGGAGCTCTTAGACAGGGAGACATTCTTATGTCTATCAACTCGATCGACATGTCAAACATGTCACACTTGGAAGTGGTAGATGTTCTTAAGCAGTGTCCTATCGACGAACCGGCTGTTCTTATGGTTAAACGAAAAAAGAGATTTCGCTCAAAAACTCCATTAATATTGCAAAATAATTGGGAAAACGATGGTTATGTTCAACCAATCCGTAATTGTAAGACACCTAACGCTGAAATGATAGGACGGATGTCTAACACTTATGTCGACAACAATGACTTAATGATTAACCATTCAGTATCTCAATATTTACCAAATAGTAACTCATATCCAATCGATGGCTTTTATGTGAATCAAAACAATCTCAAATCACAATCCGCACCATTACTTCCTACTTTAACAACATTGTCACCAGAAATGCAAATCGAAACTCCACCTCTTCAGCCATCAATAACCAATTCAGATATGACAGCATCGAACTCTCTCGAAGAAGATTATGAATATTTTAGGGCATCACTGACTCGCTCTGAATCAGGTTTTGGTTTCCGGATTGTCGGTGGCGCTGAAGAGGGACGAAATGTTGCTATTGGTTCGATAGTCATCGGCGGTGTTGCCCATAGAGATGCCGTTCTAAAAGCCGGCGATGAAATTATATCAATAAATGAAAGGAATGTAATGGGCGCCAGTCATCAGGAAGTGGTTCAACTTATGTCACAAACGGGACCAATGGTCTCAATTCTGGTCAGACGTAAGCGTAACGCCGATACATATGAAGTGACGCTATTTCGCGAAGACTCTGAAGGTTTTGGGTTTGTTATTATATCGTGCGGTGACTGTGCTCTCATCGGTCGCATCATTGAAGGAAGTCCTGCGCAAAGATGTCAAAGACTTCATATTAGGGATCGAATAGTAGCCGTAAATGGCTTTGACATCACTTCACTCTCTCATCCGGATATTGTTAATATGATTAAAGAGTCGGGACAGACACTCAGTTTGCGTATTATTCCCGCTGATTGTTATACCGTTGAACTAATTCGTGGCCCAAAAGGCTATGGATTTTCAATCAGAGGCGGAGCAGAGTTTAATGGTATGCCTCTCTTCATACTCAGGATAGCACCGGACGGTCCGGCCTTTTCACTGCTCAATGTTGGCGATGAAATCATTGAAATTAACGGTTATTCAACTGTAGGTCTAACACATGCCGATGCAGTTAATGCCATTAGTCAAAGTGGACCCGCAGTTAAGCTAAAACTTAGACACAATTATATTACTCCTATCAATTGGGCCCCAAATATGTCTCCCTTTCCAACATTGCCAACATTTATGAATTAATTTAATTTGACATTTGGTTTTTTTACTGAAAATAATACAAATAATGGTTTATTTATTATTTATATTGAATTTATTTCAAGTATATTTAATGTATATTTATATTTTTATTGCAATCAATTTATATAAATTATATATAAATTGATAATCATTTTAGATATCATTTGCTCATATAATGTGCAAAAATCACTCAAATATTATATAATTTACATAAAATGAAACTGTATTTTGTCTCAATAATTATTGTGCTTTATTTCTACACTTGTAGTTATTACTAAATTAGTGAATCATTTATACATAATACCCTAATTTTTGACATTCAAACTGTTTGTTATTCACCTTTTTTCTAACATTTTGAAGAAATTTTGGGCTAAATATTTTATACTTTGTTTTTCTTCATATAATGTTATATACATTTAATTAATTGTTTATACATTTGAATCAATCGTTTGTATAAAAATAGATCTTATTTAAAATAAATTTTATATAATTCAAATTTTGTTCACTATAATTAAAATTAAAAAAAACACAATAAGACAATGTTTATTATAAAAGGAAACTTTTATTTCAAAACAATATTAAATCTTTTTTCATAAAACCATCAGAAATATGACAATGAAACTAATTATTTTTATAAATTAGTTAAAATTATTATTAAATAAAGAAAATAGTGAATTACTTATACAATGATTATAAAATCAATTAATAATATAACTTAGTAAAGAAAATCTAACAAATAAAACAAATAGCATTTGATTTTGTTTGATGTTATAATTTCATTAAAATCACAAAATTATGAAAACGACTAAAATATGTATTACTGTATAAATGGGATAACAAAGGAGTGCCCGACAATTAGCTRCTAATTTGACGACAATTCAATCATTTAATTATAATAAAGTACAACAGCTTTTTCTAATGTGTTTAATATCGCATTTATTTATTTAATATGCTATTCTCCAAAATAAATATTTCATTGTAAAATACAAATGAGATTTTAAAACATTAACATCAATACAATTAAAAGCAATTTGTATTTTTAAAATGTCTGAAAATGATGTTTAAAAATCTCAAAAACATTGAGTAAAAGATGATTAATAATAATTTATATATTTGTAGTGTATTTACAAATAAATATTATTCCCAAATAACGTTTAAATGAAACAATTGTCCTCATTATAAATTTGTTTTATCTTATATAAGGTAATAATATAGTCTTTAAAAATTCATTAAATTATTATTCAATCAATATGTAAATATAATATAATTTAATAATTATCATAATTTCAAATCTAAAATTTGAATAAAATGAACGAATAATTAAAACGCTTTTAGGCCTAAAATAGTCTCACTTTTGCACAAAAGTAAAAGTCTTAAATATATTAATATTAAAGATATATATATTTATTTGTCATTCAAAACAAAATCTTAGTTGAAAAACAAGAGTTTTAAGTCTGCCATAGAGTGGAAGTATCTGTAAAATACTTCAAATTGTCTTATCATTGGTTCAATGTAGGCGACGGACATCTAATACTTTTTTAATTTTTCCTCTCATAAAACAAATTGATTTATAACTCAAAACAATTAGAGAATATATTATAAATAATTATCATTTCTTATTATTTCAAATGGATGAGCAATAAATCCAAATTTATATATATATTTAATGCAACTTTGATGGAAAAATTGAGAGAAAAGATAAGCGTATGAAGTAATGGAGTTTAAAAACAAATATTCAACGCTGTGTTCAAAAAGCTTTTTGTGGCAGTCTTTTCATCAATAGATGAGCGAAGCATTCAATTTGTTAAATGAATTTTTAAATGCAATAAAACTCTAAAATGTCTCTAAAATTATGCCTCAGTTTTGTCTTTATCTTTCTTGTGTTTCTTCTTCTTAAGAAAGCTTGGCGTCCGAAAGCCTTTATCTTTTTTATCCTTTTTGTCTTTTTTGGATTTCTCCAACTCTTTAACAGGCGATCCCTTTAATTAATCAATAATCAGTCAATCAATTAGTGATATAAAACTTATCAATCAATTAAAAACATGTAATAATACCTCTTTACTGCTTCGGGAAGCACCTGAAAGGTCACCTAATTTATCTTCACCATTGACTGCTGTATCACCTAATGATTAATACATTTTCAAATTTAGATAATTGTATAAATCAATGTACAGTATTATTGTAAATTATTTCAAATGTTTTTTTAAATGCAAATAATTTAGTTATTTATTAATAATATTTACTTTCTATGTTTTAATAATATTATTTGTTTACTAAAACAAACAATTAAATCAAATTATAATTACATATACAAACTTAAATTACATCATCTCATCAAATAAGACAATAAAATTAATGACAAACCAAATCATTACAAAACTTACTGGTGCTCTGTTTATTTGGTTTACGTTCAGACCTAAAGCGGCCCCGAGAAAAGTACTTGTCCTCAGCGGCTATAATGATCGTGCAAAACATAAAATAATATAATTCATGCAAACAAAAACAAAATAATAAATAAATTCAAAAGCAATAACAATTAAAAAAAAAAGATAAATAATTCATAACTCATTGATTCAAACTAAAAAAATACATAATTATAATATAATAGGCTATCAGTTATATTATGAAAATTCAAATAAAATTAACATATGATTCATTCAATTTATTGTTTAATATATCATTTAAAAATACGCCTAATTTATACAAATAGTAAAATACCTTCAATTTTTTGAGACTCAGAGAGAGTAACTTTAATATTATCCATAATATAGATAAAGTGATGCGATATTTAAAAAGGGAAGAGAAAAGAAAATTTTTAGACAAATCATTAAATATTACACACCTTGAGCTGCGAGTCGGGCCGAGTGCGACCGGTGCACCCTATTATTGCTAGATATAGATGCTATCAAATGAAAAATTCATGCAATTTAAATATTTTCATTTAATTTAAATTTTAGAAAGTATTAGTATTAGTTGAAACGGAAATGTTTTAAAAATGCATTGCGAAAAGTTGTTAGATTTAATTAAGTTATGTTTTATGATTTTAACAAACATATCATTGCTGTCATATTATTGTTAATTACAAACATAGTTAGACAAACAAAATCATAATTTGTCATTTGGACTAACCATCACATGACGGTGTGATCACTATCAGTGGTTCACTTGAAACGGCTGAACTTTTGCCTATATTTTTATCCACATATTTATTGTAATATATAATAATTTTTATTCATTTAAATATTACTTTTAAAAGTATAAAAGCAGTGCCCAAACCACCATAAAATATATTCCCAAATCAAAGTTTAATAACACATTGTGTTTGAATGTGTATTAATACATACCATCATCATCAGAAAGTGGTGATGTGGGTGATGTAGGACTAGTTATGTCTTGTGTGGTTTGATTTTGAGAAACCGGTTCAATGAGGAGATGTCGCACATTGTCGGGCACGTCATCTACTATGATATCAATTTGTTTATTAATAAATACAATATATATATATATATTATAATGACAAACCTAATTCTCCCCTTTGTTTTTTCTCAACAGTTTGTTTGTAATCTTCAATTTCCTGTTCCGTTATGTTATCGAACGGATTCTTAGCGTAAGCACTCTTATAGACCATAGCGTTGTGTTGATATTCTCTCTGAATAATACCTTTAGATGCGGCGCCAACTAAGACAACCTGATCACCACTTTTTTGTTCATTCATATGCCTAATCTCTTCCCACGTGACACCCTCCAGAATATGACTTTGTGGTCCACCGGATATCTTATTTTGGAGGCGAACTTCTTTCATCTATTAGTTCAATCAACCAATTGTTTATAATTAAAAAATAAATCGATAAAACAAACAGTTGTGACAATGTCTGACCTCCTTTTGTTTTCGTTTGAATTCATTGGGATCGTGATTGACCGGAACAAATTGGTGAGGAGTTTCTATCTTAATAGGAGTGCTGTGTGATGGAGACCCATCCTGAATCCACTGCAATCAATCATAACAAAACATATCAATTGGTTTATTAAATAACACTTAATGTCAAATAAAGCAATTTATTTAAGCATATAATCTATTATTTTAAATATTTCATTTAAATATTTTACAAAATGAGATTACATTTAAATTGGAGTTTTTTGTAAGAAAAATACATTTTGATTACAATTAGAGATTTATATAATACAATTATCACTAAATTATTTATCATTCTATTGTTATTTAGTTAATAAATGTGGCCCTAATTGTCATTAAGTGTCAAATGAAAGCTATCATTGAATTAATTTCAAACCTTAGTTATCTTTTTAGGGTCAGGGGTTCCAGTTTCAAGAACTTCAACTTTTTGGTATACATTCGGCGAGTTTACCCAACGAAGTTTGTCTTGAGTCCGTTTGCCTTCAACTAACTTCTTAAGTGGACTCAACCATTTGTCCTCTTCGAGGTAATGCGCTAATGAAGAGGCCGAAGGAGGCTCTTCAACGTCATACTTAGTTCGTGTCTGATCTGCTCGAAGAAGTGGCTGCCGATATAGATATCCCGTACGAAATCCCTAATAATAAACAATATAATAAAATAATCTAAATTATTAATAGATTATATTATTTACCGCATTGTCTAACATTCGCATCTGTGCCTCAAACTCCAGATCCCAAACTTTCCATTTCTTGAGCTTCTCTTTGTGTTCGTTTTGGTCCGAATTTGAAGCAACAATTGAATCATCAGTTGAGGGCTTTCCCTGGACTTGAGAACCGGAGTGTTTGATAATAGAGCGAACCTGTTCTACGGCTTCTGGTGTCATAATACGAATGTTATCCAATCCACAGGACATTAACTTAATCTGTGTCTCGCAAGCGATCACTAAGTTTTGCATCAGATAAAGAGCTTCTTCTAAAGACTCGCCACATGTAAGGACTCCATGATTTCGTAAAACTAAGACCTGTTAAAAGTAATGGTCAAAAATTTATAAATTAAATTATAGGTAATTAAAGATCAAATAAAAACAAACAAACTTTTTATACCTTATTAAAAGGACCCAAATTTCGGGCTATTTGATCCTTTTCTTCGGGATCTATAAGTATTCCTCTGTAATCGTGATAACTTATATCACCTAAAATAGCTGCCTCTTGACTGGCGGCTAGTAATCCGCATTTCATAGCAGAGACGGCAACACACGGCGGATGATGTAAATGAATGATTGCTCTAATATCGGGTCGAGCAGAATGAATGGCTGAGTGAAGCACAAAACCGGCCCTAAAATAATCAAATCATTCATCACATTAATCATTATAATAAAAACAAAAGTTATAAATAATAACTATTATCTATACCTATTGAATGTAAAGTTAGTCGTGCCGGGATCAAGTATGTTGCCCTGCATATCGACTTTGAGTAGTGATGATGCCGTCACCTCATGATATTGAAGACCAAAGGGGTTCAACAAAAAATGTTCGGCATCTTGACTGACACGTGCCTATAAATTTGCAAATCACTCATAAAATACTATAATATATTATAATTGATTCATACAGTGATGTGATTATAAATGCCTTCCGACCAACCATACAGTTCAACGAGTCTATAAACAGCTGCGAGTTTACATCGAAGAGGTTTCTCTCCTTTTGCATAACGAAAAGCATCGACACCTCGAATGTCGTTAATTGGCATTCCTGAGTGACCTAACTTAGACAATGATGAACCACGAGCTGATTGCGGCAGTAAGAGCTCAGTTACTTGTTGTAGTGCCGATAGACTGGCGGGTAAATAGCCCTCATTTAGCTGCGATTCAATGATGCGTTCGAGTTCTTCCCTAAACACTTGGCTATTCATAATCATTTCAACCCGTTTCCTGCGATCCATTTCCTTCATATCGGCGTCAATATCGGGTGGTCTCCACATTTCTCTTTGGCATTCGGGGTCATCCGGATCAAACTTAACACTTCTAACACCGTTCTGCTCCACTCCAGACATACTTTATTCAAAACTTTTCTATAAAAATAATAATAAATTTTAGTTAATTTATAGTTCACTTATAATAAAAATAAGTTATTGAGATTATCAGAATAGTATAATTGTTAATTAGTAATGTTATAAAAAAAATTATTTATTTATTCATAAATTTATTTTATTTCTAGTAAAAATCATAATTTATAATCTATAAACTATTATACAGTCTAATCAATAGCAACAGTAAATTAGACTGATCATAAAAATACATATATACAGTATACACATATTAAATAAATGTGATTTAATCACTTATTTATTGGTTAAACTAACCGTAAGTTAAAAGTGATATTTTGGACAATTGAGTGAAGGAAAGTAGTATTGATATATCTTTTCGAGACACATGTCCAATATATCGATTGTAAATTAAGGTTTACTAAGTTTAGTCAAAAAGTAAGAAAATAAATCACTTTTTTTTATTAAAATAAGTGCAAATTACACTAAAATTTGATTTAAATCTATAACAACTATTTTTTTATTTGATAGTAAAAATATAAACTATAGTCTATAGATTAATGGATTAAATAAAGATTTTTTTCTACACTTCTATTTATTTTTTACTTAAAAGTTGTTCTAATATATTTAATATTAAACATTTTTAATACTAATTTTATAATACATGTAAATTATTGAAAATACAAAAATATGATTAAAAAATTGGTCACTCTTTAGTCTACACAATATACAAACATCATTGAAGATATAATATAAAATTTGAGTAAATGTGGCACAACTTTAGAGAAGTCCAACCCCTCCTTTAAAAACAAAGGTCGACGGACTCTAAATAATAGTCATTTAAAGTTTGATTATTGCATTGAATTTTATTACATTTGTAAGAGTTATGTGTTACCAAATAAATTACAAAATTAAATGATCACTATTTTATCTATACTTTCATATCAAATAAAGTTTTGCTTGTTTTGTATTTATGACTATTTTTGTTATCATTTCTAAAGTACTGTAACTTACATAATATTTTTGGGTAACGTTGAAAAAAGATAAACATTTATAGACAGTGAAAGCCACAGGATATGACTAATAAATATGCAACAAATGTAAAGATTTTACGCTTAAATATTATCCAATCTATCTAAATGTTTATTATAATCTAACAAATTAAATAATGGTTAACCTAATAATTATATCTCATCGTTAAGTCCTTCACTACAAATAAACATAATTAACACTATTTTTTAAGTATATTATTGTCTATTATTAACTGAGAAACAAACATAAGTCGAGTGGTGTTATATTTTAGTGTAAATATAGATAAGTTTTAGGAATTTAACAAATGTCTCGACAAACATGTAATACATTATATAAATTTATATAATATTTATTATATATATTTTATGATAAATATTTAAAAAACAAAATTAAAACAATAATATACTTTAATGTTAGTCTTCTGTTAACAAATAGTTGTGAAAATATATATTTTTTTAAATAAAAATTTAATGATAATTAAAAAATCACTCACTTTTATAATTTTATAAGTTATTTACATAAATGAGAGGTGTGTTCAAAACATATAATTAATTCACTATAAAATGTTGATTAATATCTAATCGCTTAGCAATAATTAACATGAAATATATATTTAAATGATTATTTTAATTAATTATTAACTATTAAAATTTAATTCACTGTAAATATTGTTAATTAAAGAAATTAAAATTTACACAAAAATTAAAACAATAACAACAATAATGTAAACATTAAATGTATATCAAATTAAGTGTGCAATTAATCAAATAGCAAGTGTTTGGTTACAAATCACGACTATTCACATCATGAGAGCCAAAATAAGACAACTTTTAAGACCAGTGCCGCTATTAAGGAGAAACTCGTTTATAATAATGTGTTTACTATATTAACAATACATCATATATATAGTGTTGTAGTCATAATCAAAAGGTTTATATTGTATTATAAACTTTATAGACAATACAACATTTTTGTACCAATTGTTGTGTAAGCTTTTACATACAACAAGGTCTGAGAGTCAACACTAACTTAATATTAAAACACATGAAATTCAGTTAATATACAAAACAACAAAAAACAAGACAACCCAACACTGGTTTAGAGGTATGATCTCATGGCTCAACTGTTTTACGAGTAAATCATTATATTTTTCTTTTATTACGTCCTTCTGACAGTTACTTTAAGACAACCCATATCTCTACCATTTTATTAAACATTTTTCATATTTCAATAAAACTATTTTTTATATTAATAAAAATTTTCAATATATTAAACAGAAACTGTTGTGAAATTAGATGTCAAATCAAAAGATGATAATCAAATCAACAAAGTATAGCCACTGTTTTAACACATCCCTCAATGCATTCAAATGTATACATAAAGTGCTGTTTAAATGTGTTTGTTATCACAACTGGTTTGACAAAAATCAGAAAAGATAATACAATCGCATAGCTCTGGCATTAAATAAGGCAAACCAAACCATACTATACCATCCATACCATAGTCCAACCCATCCCACAAATCAACACAAGCAATATGTTTAAAATATACATACATTCATAATATATTGTATTTTAAATGCGTGTATGCATCAGCCTTACGATTAACAATAAATATAATTTATATATAAAAATAAAAAATTATAGTCAAAGGAAATAAAAAAAACTGCAAATATATAATACATAAAAATAAATATAACATTCATTTGTGCTAACATTGATGCGTCTCATACTATCATACTATTGTACACATTATTTATATAATTTATGCTTTATTTTAAAATCACATATTAAATAACAATAGTTTAAAAACAATAATTTTGAAATAGAGACATAATATAATAATATATCCAATTAATCTTATTATTATTTGTTATATTACTGTTATTGTGATTACAATTTACTTTTGAAAGTTTTAATAACTCTTTAGATAAAATACTAAAAGTTATAATAGTATTTAATAACAAATTCTAAATAGTTTGAGTTACTATGGAAATCAAATAATTATTATCATTTATAAGGCAATCCTCATATTATACCACAATATAATATATGTTTAATAACAACACTGTTAACTAATATAATATATAAAATAATTCAGTTCAATAAAGAGTCAATACATTCATTAATGTTTGGGATGACACACAAAATAAAGGGCTGATAGGGTGATAGGGAAGGGGATGAAGGACTGCAGACTAAAATCATAAATGGTTTTCAAACATTTGCAATAAAATATAAAATGTTATTTTCATTGAAACAAATGATAATAGACTATTAAAAGCATCGACAAAATATACTTTTTTGTTGATTATACTATATTTCTTCAAAAAGAAAACTTTATTATATTTGTAATTTCAAGGCTTCACATAATAGCATTAAAAAGTAAAATATATTATTAAAAGGCTAATACAAGTCACTCTATTTAGCACTTCATTGACAAACATTTATACAAACTTATCTGAAAACTTATATTTCGGACAAATTTTTCAAATATAATCATCAATAATAATATTTAATATATTTAATAACATCTAAAACATTTTGATCATATATATTAAATATTACAACTATTAAATATTGATAAAATTATATATATGTTCATTGTAATGAGATTTTATTGAAAATTGCATTTACTATTCATGTATTACTATAGATAACCTTAAGAATATAAAACAAGTATTAAATACCTTAAATAACATTTAAAATACAATGTATTTTCTAATAGTAAAAGTGTATTTAAATTATAGATTATATTCATTCACTTTATTTTAAACAGTTTTGTGCTCATTTTTAAAACGCTGTTTAAATATAGCAATTAAATTAAATAACAAATAGTGCAAATCATTTTAATGTTAAAATACTATATATATATATATATTAATTATAAAAAATAAAATCTAATTAAATATCAAATATACAGTTAAACTAATAATTAATTCTAAAACGCTTTTAAAAGTATATTCATTGAATGCATTAAATTGATTATATAATAATAGTATTATCAGCTATTATAAGTAGACAATAACTATTATAAATATCAGTAAATTATTTAATGTAAATATTTTTACTAATATACGTTAATTAAATAAATTTTTATTAAAATGCCATTATTTGCAAACACTAAGTTCAATATTCTTCAATACTAGTATTTAATGACTTTATTACAGACAAATATATAAATAAATGATTCTTAATAATAGACATAAAAATGTATTTATAATATTATTGCATTAATTTTATTATATAATATTTACAACAAAAATAAACTATTACCACATTATACTTTATATAATACTATACTATATATAAAATAAAACATCAATTGTTTTTAAATATGAATGACAGTATATTAACTGTTAAATTATTTTCTAAATGTTATATTCAATACAATTAAATATGATATGACTAAAAATGACACTAAAATATATCATATAATGATTCGGGGTTTCAGTCAAAATATGTCAAGTATTGCATAAAAATAGTTCAGACATTTAGACAAATTATATTACCTATTAATAATAAAAATTTAACGGTTAATGTAATATAATTTTGTGGAAATATAGTATAATATTATCATATATTAAGTAATTTTAATTAACTGGCGATCAGTGAAAATATATCATATATTATATAATATTATTATCACAAATGAAATTCACTATTTTTGTCCTATCTTTTTATATAAACTAATCATCAATGAATTTATCATAATATATATATATATATATATATATTTATATACCTCGTGTAATCAAATACTAGTATATATATCCTAATGTATAAAATTATATGTTTAATATTATAATATAAATATATTAAATTGTATGTCATATTAAATATAAATGAATTCAAATGGCATTCAATAGCATCGACAGAGAATATCATAGTATTTATGTTAATATTATATTATTGCTGAAGCAGTGAAACACTGTTTTAAAAATAAATTGTATTCAAAATAGACTTACCGTTTGAACCAAATGTTTGACTCGTTTAATAAAAATGGGTTTTAATTATATGTAATAGAAATTTATGTCAAACAAGTGTCTCAATACATATATACAACTAATGGTCACTTATAACAGTCAACAGCACTGATAGCTGCTCTACAGTCAGCAGTGGACAGTCGGCACACAGTGTCGGCTGTACTGTTGGGGCGAACTGTGTTAGGGCGCGGCACTACACATACAGACAGACAGACACATACATACATACACTACCCATCCATCTATAATAGTAATGGCCGGCAATGAGGCGGTCCCTATCAGACAGCACTGGCATTAATAGTCAACTGCACCCAAACACACACTTAAACATCATTACTATTTATAGGAGTGTTTGATATACAGTTCATACCCTATAATGTAATCAATGCTTACAAATGTTTAATATATATTTTAAACATAAACTTTATGAATGACTCAATACAGCATTAGTAGTAACGCCTATTAGTAGTACATTACAGTATATACAGTAATACCAGTGCTTTAGTTATTATATACCAATAGTATATGTTTTGGCGCTTAATATAAATTGTCAGACAATTATGTTTACAGTAAATACTAGTCAGTGATTGGTTGAGCGCTTAATGTCATAGTATTGGCGCCAATATGTATGCAATGACCCGCTCTTTGCAATACAGAAGACAATACTTGAAAGTAATGACTGATAACAACAACTGTTTCCTTTAAATTGTCTTCAAAAGTCTTAACCATTTAATTGATTGTTTTAATTATCCATAAATTGATTACACAGTTATTGTAATCAAATATAACAGTAATATAATTGAGTAAATCTATTGGATTTAGTTGTCATTTGAGTGATCGTCCCGTTAAACCAATTGTTGACTTAAATTCAATTGTGTGACAACAAAGACATCACAGAAAAAGGACAATGAGTTTAACTAAAGAAGATCTCATGATTCAGAAGCACAAAAAGTTTGCCATAGATTGGGCTGAACTGTGCGACTCCGATGAAGACGAAGACCAACAATGGTCTCATGTTTTTGATCGTATGTTAGGAAAGTCTGTCGACAAATCCATTATTGAGCCACAAGTCGAGGGCCCAAACAATGAAGAGGGCAACGAAAATAAAGATAATAGAGATGAAGCGGTAGTGAAGACAACTGATGGAACCATAGATGACGATGAGCTGATGACTGATATGACTGACACATTCAAAGAACTGGATTCAGGTCTCGGCTACAGTGAAATCTCTAGCGAAGACTACCGACACTTACCGGCTATAAGTTCGACACCGAAGTGTGTCCTACGAAACACTACAAATATAGACCAAATGTATGATATTTTCAATTCTCCCAAATCATCACCCATTAAGAAATTGCAGGACGAATCCGTCACTGACAAGACAAAGAACTTTGAGTTCAGAACTCCTAAGCCTAGTCGTGTTCGTAGAAGTATATTTGGCAGCGAAACAAACAACAAGCGATCATCTGGTGGTTCATCTCGAAGATACCTACAGAACAGATCGTTGGACACTTCGGTTGAATACGAAACCGATTTGGCTATCATTCGCCGTCGTCAGAAGCAAATCGATTACGGAAAGAATACTATCGGTTATCAGAAATATCTAACTCAGGTTATGAAAAATAAACGTAAACACGAAGACCCGACAACACCCGAAAAATTCATTAAATATAGCCGACGCTCATGGGATCAACAAATCAAATTGTGGCGCAAAAGACTTCATGAGTACGACCCACCGGAACTTAAAGAAGCCAATCAAGACATCGACGTATCGGACCTGTTGTCCAATTCATCATTTGATTCATCAATTAATGACTTGTAGTCGACATTGATATAAATGTTAATTAATGAAGACATCATAAATAATTTTTTAATAATTTTATTTATACTTTTATTTAAGGCATTATCACATCATTATTATATACTGTGTATTATTATTATTTGATAGATTTTTACATTATATTGTATTTTAGATACAGTTTGCGTCCCTTTTAATGCTCTTTTTCTTTAGTTATATACCGTATATATATATATTTAAATTATTTTTAATGTTTTCACAAAACTAAACATAATATCATTTCTATAGACAATTTCATTGTCCCGATATTTAATTTTTTTAGCATTTGGTACAAAAATGTATGGTTTTTTGTTCAATAAATGATTATAATTTAAAAATATAATTGAATCAAAATATATCGTACAGTATATTGGAATAATTACTGCATTAATAATGTTATATTAAGCTAATTATTTTGTTTGGTTAAACATATTGATTACATTACAATAATATGTGTACGGATTGCACCTCAAGATAATAATAGGAAGAACTTATAAAACTTAGTTAACTATTAGTTTGTAAATACAGATAACGATAATGAAATGCAGTATTAATTGCATCGTTCAGTTAGCAAATGCTAAACATATGATAACTTAATAATTGTTATTTCAATTTGTTTTTAAAACTATTTCTTGTTAACCGGTCTTACAATTTTCAGTCAATACAACCGGTGCAGTATTGCTGTCCATTAATATATTCAAACATTAACACTGTATTTGTTATATGAAAATAATAATTATATAATAAATGTAATAATAATATAATAATAAATATTTATAAATATGTTTGATGTTTTAATGACACAATTGGATTTTAAATTATAGAATTTAGAATTAATATTAAAATTGATTTTTAAATTATGGTAGTTTTAATTTTGAAATAAACAATTTATTCTAACCCTATTGAATACCAATCTAAATAAGTATAAATTATTGGTATTTGTTAGCAAAATTGTAATTATTATATTTAAATCATAAGCCACATAAACAATTACGGGTTAAGTTAATGTGTAATACATTTTTAAATGAAAGTACTGTAAAGTTTATTGCATAAGACTGATAACAAAAGTCCTATTATTGTTAAAAGAGGACACATTTGATAGCACTGTATATAAAAACCTGAATAATGGTGAAAGTGTGGCAAAAAAGATCAGATTGTTTTTAAAAGGGAAAAACACCTTCAATTAAATTATTATTACAATCTTAATCGTGTCATCAAAAGTAAATCATCAAAAACAATGTTAACTTAATTTTTTTCATGAATACCAATTAGGTCTGACTCATTGAATCCACTGATATATAGGTTTGGTGTCTTGTAATGACTTGTTTGGTTAGGTTTTCCTGTTTATATAGAGCATCGCTTTTATACTGTTTTCAAACAGAGCGCAAAATTAGGTTATTATCAATTGGTTTAGGTTTGAGGTCACAACTATTATATATCAGTCATCAATGGCCAACCATCGGCATACAACATATATTACAATTAATTAATTATTTAACAATTACAATATTAAAATAACCATTGATTTTTGAGGCAAAAATAATTATTATGAGATCTGAAATAAGTTCATAAAAATTGTCGTATTATTTACAAAAATATATGAAAAACTCAATAAAAATTTAATTCAAACGGTTTGACCAATTGTTTACTCATCTAAATGTTGCGCTTCATTTGGCCTTTAATTAAATTTCATCAATGAATTAAATGTATAACAAATATTAATTTACACTATATGTAAATTATATTCGACATTTAAGAGATAGTTTCGACATTATAAAATGTTGAATATAATTTAAACATAAAACTTTATAATCAAATTATCGTATAAAACAAATATTTTATAATAAAACGGAATTATTTTATGGAATAATACTCTTTGTAAGCCATTATATGGCTAATTATAGCTAATGTGTTGTAATTACAAGTTTTTAAAATCAATAGTATTGAAACATATTTACTACAATTTTTATAATAAAAACAAAATTACAATTATTTAAATACAATCAAAATTAACTAATTAATAACTTTAACACTGGTATTCACAAACTACATCTCAAACAATACCTAATATTTTGAAAAGTTTTAATTTGATTTAATTTTTTAAAAATTACTTTTAAATAAAATAAAATATAATTTTTTGCTAAATATTTTAATGGTGTTTAAAATAATTTTACTATCTAATAAACTCATTCATATAAACTTCAATTTATACCACTACAGTACACAACCAAACTTACTTAAATAAATAAAACTTCATTATTTTAAATGTTTAATATGTGATAAAAGTCAACAATTGTTATCAACATTTTTGTTGAATTAAAATTTTGAGTACGAGTTTGAGTCTGTGTTGTAAATAAGGTTTAAGTTGTATTCAAGTTATAGTTATGAATACCAGTGTTAATGTCACTGGGATTGAACTTCGAGGAAAATAAGTGAGTTTACTGTATCCTATGGTAAGCATAAAATTGAAATAACAGACAGTTATTACAATTTAATAGTATTTCTAATCACAAATATATATATAAAAAAATTCAGAACTTATTTGCAAAATATATATATATTTGGAAATTTTAGGCTAAAAATAGTTGTATTTATTATTTTCACTTTCCATTATTATAAATATCAAGTGCTCGACAAATATGTTGAGCATTTACTTGTTGTTGATTATGTAGTTTTAAATAATTGAATGTTGCGTTGCATTACGTAATCAAATTAATAAATGGCACAAACATATCAACATTCAGTCCGATTCATGTTCTGTAAAAGAGGCGTCGCCACGACATATGGGACACGTCCTGTTAGTCTATACATCAATTAAAATTATAATTAAAAATATGAATATAAAAAATATAATCAAACTATAAATTTATATAAAAACCCATACTTTAAGCCATTTGTCGACACATCGGACATGAAATTCATGAGCACAGGGAAGAACGCGAAGGTTTTGTTTGGCTTCAAAGTCACACATACAGACCACACAAGTTGTTTGATCCGATTCGTGGGCGTTCTCAGGTTTGTATCGATACGATGGCAACTGTTCGATCTCATTGCGCGCTAAACCTCTAGGCTTGGCCTCTCCCAGTCGTTCCGCTAAACTGAGCAATGCTTCATAATTTTCGGCTTCAGGTGACTCTGGATTGCCTACAAAGTCTCCGACGCCGAATGTTCCCATAGGCAACTGATGCTGTTGGCTTGAAAACATGGCGGCTAACATATGAAACATTGCTGGAACATTGGTAACAGGAGGTGGTGTTATCGGTTGAACCGGCATTATGTTTTGATATGGCGACGGCACCGGAGAGGCATTAAACATATGTGATCGATGAGACCGCCGCATATTTGTCCGTCTCTGCATTAGACGTGGACTCTGTATGCATAGGTAATCATTAGGCTGTCCGCCGTCTACGTGCATAAAGTTGGTTACACTCGGAATGGAGATGTGATGTAGAGGTGATGAGGACTGAATGTATTGTGAATTATGAGCCGTTGCCGAACCAATATGTGAATGTGTGTGGTGTGGGAGTTGTTGTTGTTGCTGATAGTATTGTTGTGAGGCAGCTGCTGCTAATGTCGCCAAATTAAGAGGTAGATTTGGATGATTCGAGTGACTGTAACCGCGGATGCGATTCGAGTCGATATCAGGCAATAAGGTTGGCTCCGAAAGTTGGACTCCAGGAGGTGATCGACAATAAGAGTTAGTCAAACCTAATGGAAAGTTTGGTAGGGGTGGCGTTTGGGTTAAATTATATTGTCTCGCATTCGGAGATCCAAATAAGTTTGCATAAGTCTGAGCATTTCCCGTCGGTGAGACCTAAGTTTTAAAACAATAAAATTAATACATTTATTATACATCAAAGATATGAATTAATTACAAACCTGAGGTGATGCCAATCTGAGCTGATGGAGACAACACATGCAAACTGATTGCGAGGCAATGTTTGAATTGTGAGGTGTATTGTGAGGGTTCTGTATATGCGATGAACGGTATGAATGAGATCCAGATTGAGAATCAATTTGGTTGTGATTATTGTTATGACTCGTGTGACTGGCATTTATTAGTTGTGCATAAACTGCATTTGTATTGGAGGCCTGAGTCGGTTGAAGACTATTTTGATGGTTTGTATGAGGATTTCGATGATGGCTTTCGCGGTGATGTTGACTGTTCTGATGAGATTCTAAACTATCCATTCGATAGGAGGATGCCATAGATGCTGATCCAACAATACCAGCATAACCACCAATACTTGATTGACAAGTATTTTGATTCTGAATCGTTTGTAGAAGAGGTGGTGAAGTGCGCGCATATAGACAGCAGCGTCGAGCAGATGGACTCCGCCGAAGTCGCGGTACATTATGTCGGTCAGCAATTGGAGAAAAATGATGATTATGTTGACCACTGTTGGCAGTCATTGCGTTTATTGGTCGTCTCAGATTAGGTGTACCAGAATTACGGCTACGACTTCTCAGAGTTCGCTCCGAATTCTGGTCTATAAGATGACCACTATATCCATGTCCTGCTGGACCACAATTAGGCGGTGGACTGTCTGTTAGTGTGTTTAGTGAAGTCCGCCTTCTTTTTCTACTCGGACTCTCACTCTATATATCAATTGATTGTATGAAAAGTATCGATCAATATATTGAAACAATCAATTAGTTTGTGTTACACTCTATATAATAAATATTAGTTTTTTATAAATGTCAATACTTTTACCATTATTTGGGTGAAAGCATTGACACAAATTAAATATTAATTATTAAAAAGTACTAATTATGTGATATTTAGTGTATGTCTTAATTATAGCTCAATTACAAACCTTCCTTCCGATGCCATCGCTTGTATGTTGGATGTGCTGGAAGTGATTGGGAGAGTGTTGCATGTGTTGCGAGTGATGGTGTGGTTGTTGTTGTTGCTGTAATACCATTGTGTAGTAACTGTTCAAAAAAACAGCCAACAAATGAGTCATTCATTAATATTTGGCAAAATTGGTTTATCTCATACACCCATATATTATAAATTATAATATAATATATTGTGTTCAATGGGTTGTATTTCACAATACACTATACTATACAATATAACCTTAACTACACTTAAAATACATTAATATTTCATTCAAATTAAGTGTTACGTAAACACTCTTATTTGAAACTTAGTTTTCTTTTGTTAAAATCGATAATTTGTGGTCAAAAATGCACCGAAAATCTGTTTTAAACAATTGTTGTTTGCTATATATATTTAATTTACAATTATATTCAAAATACAATTAACTATTATATACTGATATCAATAGAAATGCGTTTCAATTTATATATAATTATGACTTATTTATAAATACTGTATATATATATATCATATTTATTACATGAGAGTATTAAAGTGTTTATTCAATACTTTCCAACTATCGGTTACTAACGATATGTCGGAAACAAATATCTATTTTTGATTTGATATAAATTACACATATTGTGAGAAATTTAATTTTTTAAATTCAAATCAATATTAACTAATTAATCAAATTTTTTATTAATATTATTTTATAATTGTATTATAAACCTAATAACAAAATGAAACCTAAAAAGTTGTACAATAATATGGGTTTTCACACTATATAATAGCATTAAAAACACAGCCATACATACAAATATATGGCTTTCCTTTTGGTAGACTTTTTTTTGGTGAACTGATTGTCATTTAGACTTTAAAATTAAGGAAACTATTCATTAAATTTAAAATAATTTGAATATTTTTGATACAAAGTCAAGTCTATGGACTAATCATATATTGTCTATAACTCAATGCCTACAACATTAACAACATATCTAACCCTTTAATCGACGCCAATGTGTGTATAGCTATTTGAAAAGTAATCAATAGTTGATTGCTATATATATTTATCATTTTATTAATTTTGAAAACAGCGCTAATCAATGCCATATATGATTATTAATAATTAATATATTAATATGAATATTGATATGAATTAGTGATCAATAGTTAACAAATTCAAAACTATGCGCTCAAAAAGCTATTAATATGTAACATAACATATCAAACATATAGTGTATATAATATCAAATGGATTGAAGAAAACATTAATGAAAACAAAAAACTAGACTTACTTTCAATGGATTGTTGTTTGTAATGACAAAATCACTTTAGTTTAGACGTCTTTATAATGTATATCCAATGGTATGTATGGTCAGTGTGTTGACCGATAACACGATATATTGTCCACAAAGACTTATAGATTCAATATCTTTTAACACAACAACTATGAGCTGATCTAAGAGTTAGTCTTTGTGGTAGAGTTTGGCACAAATGCCATAAAATGTCTCACAAAACACTGGTATACATACTATACATACAGTGACTGCCTATTCACAGGCTGTGCCACTGCCTAACTGAGAGATAGAGAGAGAGTTCCTAAGCTGTAATGCCAGTGCTTTTCAAAATCTAATGGCAAGTGTAGTGTTAGCACTGGTAGGAGAGAGCGCCAGTATTTAATTGTATGGCATAGACTCGCATGAGTTGTGTTGGTATACCAGTGCTGGCAGTGCCAGTGCTGGGCGTTTGAATCCAAGGGCATTACGTTTTGCTATTAGTTTTGGCATTGCTTTCCTATTTTACCAGACTTTCCAATACATACACATTTTGCTGGTCCTCTCAATGGCACTGGCATTACCTCCCGTCTCTTACTACCACTGGAACTGACTGTTTTCAAGACATATCCACACCATTTGACAATAGCCTTACATTAGACACAAACCCTATTTTATATTACATGTTGTGTTCATTATTGCCATATATTTATTCTCTATTAATCTTAATGTATAGTATATGTGATTCTTATGATTCATAATTATTCCACAATTCAATAAACAATTGATTTGTTTGATATTTATTAATATTTTTAATCTTTAATATAAATAAATATAAATAATATTTTAAACATTTTCTCCAATAGCTTTCAATAGCATTTTCTTTTACATTGTCATTAGTAATACTCTACTACATATTGTATAGTATTTTATTTTTATGATAAAACAATATTAATCATAAAAATAAAATAAACTATGTAGTTAAATTGAATAAGAAAATTAAAATATTAATAAACGTATTTTAATAATGTAAAAATTAATTAAATCTGATACAATGTATCGAAAATATGCCTGTTTTGTATTACTCTAGTATTGATGAATGCATTGGTATGGGAGTCCAGTCCATGTCGACAAAGACGGGTAGTCCCGTGTGTTTTTGTAAGTCTAGTTTGGGAGAGACCACTGGCACTACACATTCAATGCCGTATTCAATGCTAAACATTGTACAAAAACTATGCCATTGCTATGTATTATATCCACAATTGCTTCTATGGTTTGGTGTATAGTATACACAGTAGTATAACTTAGTATTATATTGTAATGTATTTATTAACCATTATTCAGTATATTTCGATAAAACTATTAAATATAATATACAATTCATTTGTTATTATATTTCTATATTTTTTCTAATCATTAATATCTAAATTGTTTCACTTGTTTTTTAAAGCAATGATAGAAAAACAGCTAAAAATTAATTACCCGAAAGCACTACAAACTAACACATGAAGAATGCATTTCTCTCTTTCTTTCTCTCTCTCTCTCTCTCTCTCACACACACTCTCTCACTCACTCACTGACTCACTCGCAAACATAACAATAGATAGCAATTCAAGTATTTTTACCAAACAAATAATTTGAAGTAATAGACAACTATTGGATAAGAAATACAATATAATGTATAGTAAAGGTATAGAAAATAATGATTAGAGTTTAGAGTATAGTTTGTCTCAAACTTCAACTTCAATGATAAGGTTTGTGCCGTTGCGTGAAGTTTCACACAATGTATAATCAAGTGATGGTCTCAATGCTAAAACATTTTTAATCTAAACCACAACTAAGGGATTACTAATGTATTTATTTGAGATAATGTGTTGCTTAAGAAATTGAAAGCATATATACTTTGTATTCATAAATCGTATGAGAAAAACATGCGATTCATTGCAGTATACCATTGAATGCATTGGCAAACAACACTTGTCTGGCATTTATTTATTCACAAAATAATTATTTTTAATAAATAAGATGCGATTTTTAATGAGAATATTGCAAACTTGATTATACTATACTATATATACTGTATGTGCAATAGTATTGAGCAAACGTTTGCCTAAAAATAAAATGCTTTTTGTAAAATATTCTGCAAATATAAGCGAAACTCAGAGAGTGACTGACAACAAAAAATTGGTTGCTATCGGAATATGGCTGATATAGTTTAGGGGAACGGCAGACAAAACAACTGAATTGTCAGGCTATTAGTGCTTTCCTTAGAGATCCAGTAATTCAAGCCATGAAAGTACGGCTCAACTCTCAAAAGTGTATTCAAGTTTTCGGAGGGTTTTATATTATAGCCTAAAAATTTTGAGCACTTCTGAAAATATGGGAATGTTATACATTTGGAGAGAAACATTGGGTCTGTTAGTCAAATGAAAAATCTTTAGACTAGAGTTCCGAACCGATCAGAGAACTGTTGGCTATATTATTGGGTGTGGTGTTAGTCACTGTGCTTTCATTTGATTCGCTTTAAGGTCAGGTCGATTCGGGCTAATGCATACAATACACATTGCACTGGCAGCTCATGTTTGGTACTGTATATACCATAACTTATATACGAAAATATATTGTATATATGCTATACATCGTAGCAGTGATGGAATGGGCGACTAAACCCACGACAACACCAAACAAAACCTAATTCTAACCAACACTTCTCTCTCATATTATTATTGTATGAGTAATAAAACTCATTTACTTTGTATTTAGTACTCAACAATTATTTTTACTGTATTTATATATTTTTATATATTCTTAAAAACAATATTCATTATAGTCTTTATAAAATTTACAAAATAATGATAATTGACAAAAATTAAAAGTTATGGTTTGTTTTGTAATTTATTGAAGCATTATATTTGCTTTTTAAGGAATATTTAATTGAAAAGTGCAAACATTTTTTGCATTCGCTGTTTCCATAGCTATGCCAGTGATTGCCTTAAGCTTATCGCATGAAAAGTACTGTAGTATTAGTTGCGAGAGTTAGGGCTCACTATTATTAGGGTCTCACAGACATCGACTAAAAGGGAGAGAGAAAGAGATTGAGATCAACACATATACAGTACATGTATAGTATGGTAGAGATGAGAGAAAAATGAGAGAAATTGCAAAAAAAATGATTAGAAATTGGTTGAAATTTTTGCCAAAAATATATTAGCAAAAAGGCATTCATTGCAAAAGTGGTGAAATCTGTAATAATTTAATCAATATTTCAATTGTTTGTAATTTTTACATTTAACTAATTGAACAAAAAACTATTAAAAATATAAATAATTATTAGACAATAAGCATTTCCCGATTATTGTTAAATTGTTAAAAATATAATATCAATAGTATTTGTCTTTAATTTTAAACTTTTTGCTGAAAATCCCGAAATTTGACAATTAAGTCTAAATTTTACCATATTATGTATTATTAATATTTTAAATTAATGTAATATAGTAGATATACTAATCATAAGCAAAAAACTAATTGTAGTTTTTTAATAGTTTACCAAATTATGACAATAATTTGATTAAAAAAATGTCTTAAGTTTCCACATTTGATGAGATGATCTTATTATTTGAACATTCGTTTTAAATTTTTTTATTTGTATACTAATTGTAAATTTTCATCAAAAAACACTGTTTTGAATACTTTATATGAATTGGTTGTATTAAACTTTTTAGTAAAATTAAAAATTACAATTAATTATTAAATTAAATTTATTTCAAACTATAGTAATAGGATGTTATATAGACAAAGATTTTACAAAATTTAAACATAAAAAATTTAAAAAGAGGTTGAGTTAACAAATTAAAATTAATATAATATTATTTAATTGTATTATACACTTTTTACATCTTTAATATATTTTTTTTATAAAACTATAAACATTTGTTAGTTTATTTACTAAATGTATAGAAAACAAAAGTATTATTATTTTTTGTTACTTGAATCGGAATTCAATTTTATCTAAACAATTTAAAAGACAAATATAAAGTTAGATTTATTTTTTTTGTTAATATTTAAAAAAATAATAATTATCTTTAGAATACCTATAATAATAATAATATTAAAAAGTAATTTTATATTTTAAAAAATTAAATATAATTTATTTTTATTTTATTTGATGATTTGAATACAATATAATTTATATACTGTAGTATAAGTTTGTGTCAAAATTGTTAGCTAAACTCCTTTTTGAGACAAAATGTCGCGACTAATGGTTGATGAATAAAGTATTTAAATTTTGGATAAAATTAAAAATATATTAAAAACCCAAATTAAATTAGTGTTAAAATTTTACAAAATAAGATAATAAAACAAAATATATTTTAGCAATTTTGTATGATTTTTAAAACTAAATACAATTATATAATTTCTCGATAATATCCGGAATTTAATACTGTATTATTCATATGTATCCCCCAAATAGCGACGATTTCGATCATTTTATTTTGTGAAAACTATATTTTATAATAATTATTGACACATACAATATTGACCATCAATTAACAAACATTACTAAAGACAAAATTAATTAGGACTTAAAATTGTTAAATTTATAAAAATATTACATAAAACAGACATTTTTAGTACTTTTTCAATGATTTTCAATTAAATTTTTTATTTAATATATTTAATATAATTTATAATACTGTAGTATAACAATCTTCATTAGATTTTCTGTAGTTTAAATAATTGACAGTTGACTTGAATTTTAATAATTATTATTAGTTATATTTTATCATTACTTTGTTTTCTCTAATATTTGAAAAAATAAATCAAAATATATCGACGTTTTTTTAGACTCTAGGATAAATAATTATGACATATATATGATATCTTATAATAATTATATTTTAAATTACTTAAATTTTATAATAACTATTATTTTAAATGTAAAATACTATGTACTGTGTTTTACTTTTTTAAAATCTTATTACTGTACAATAATTTAAATATATAAGAAAATTTAAATTATCAAAATTAAATAAAATGTTATAAAAACTACAGTATAAACGTGCATAACGTTGAAATGAGTGAATTTAAATGTATAATAAATTTACAGTAAAAACAATAACTATTAATACAGTATAAAGCGGAGCCTTGAAAACCTATGACTATCTATAAAAATAATGACAAACGGATGTGCGCTGGTTATGACCCAACCAACCATTTTTTGTTGGGGTCGACAACTGATACTGTATTCAAATATAATTACCAAACCTTAGGGACAGGAAATTTCGGTGAATACCTGTTTTACCCGATTAAGCCCAACGGCTGTTAATTAACTTTATAAGTGTCCGATAATTATGAGATTTCCAATGTTTTTTGTATTAAATTCATTTATTGATCACTTTATTTAGATCTTAACAACAAAAATCCTTAATCAATAAATATCTATAATATTTAATTATTACAATTATTGTAATATATTTATGTATTATATAAAAACATATCATATCGTATTCATACTGTATTTTAATTATCTAATTGTAAAATCAACTAAATTACTATTACATACAGTATATCATAGCTAAAACAATACTAATATTTTAAAAATTCACAATTGTATTGTACTTTTGTAATAAAAATGTTAAATTATTTAATCATAAAATATTTAATAATGTTAAAAATATCATTCATATAACATTAAACATACCATATATTGTAATTAATTAATAATAAATAATAAAAGTAAAAACAAGTGTGTAATCAATAAGCTAATCAACTGTACTATAATTGTAGGGTTAATACAATATTGTGTATACTATTAATGATTTATAAATGATTAATATTATAGTTATAGTCATTAATATAATATATGTTTATTTAAAAAGTTTGTATTAATATAGAGTTTATATACAATTAATTTGAATATAATAATAGTAAACATATTTACGTTATTTTTACTTATCATTGAAAATTGCAATACATATTAAAATGCAATCAGTATTATAAAGGCCTAAATGTTAGACATGTAACTAAATGTAATGAATGCTATGAATAGAGAGTTAAATTAGGAACTATTTGAGACAAGAATATGGCTGAATGAGTGAGTAGTACTGTATTATTGTTGCTATGCTTTGTAGTGAATGTATGTATTGAATGATATTATGATTCATACAATAGTTGTATACTATTATTGCAATCATTTGTTTACCTCTTTGTTGATCACTTTGTCTGAACCGATATGAATCAAATTGTCAGCCATTGATGACAATTGCCAATAATGTCAGAATCAAGTCCATCGCAGCCGTCGGGTGAGTGCATGACTTTATGGATCAAATTGTGTGATAGTTATTGATTTGAATGATCAATGCAGTCATGTATGATATAATGTCGAGCCATAAGAAACATAAGTTGATGGCCATCAGCAATGGTCACAACGGTCACAATGGCCAATCCGGTCATAGTAATGGTCATAATGGACATAATGGCCACAAACACTTTGCCGGTTCTCGATTTATGGAAGCGCCCGACCCGTCATCATTGCCTCGACCACCACTAGAGTGGCTCAAACATGACTTGACTGTAACCACAGATATAACAACAGAGTCCTCATCAGTGACAACAATAGTCAACAGATAACATATACATGTTTTATACAAAGTTTTATCAAATATGTTTGTGACCCGACTCACCATTTTGTTTATATTTGCATTTCATAACCTATTTTAGGTGATCTTATTATACATTGTCTTATTTTAGGCTATTTTACAGATGCATTCATCAAATAAATGATCATTTTATTGATATTTCTGTACAATCATTAGTTTCTTAATTATATCACATGTTTTAATATAACATCTCTAGTAATAGATATACAGTACATAAAAATAAATAAATTTTAAGTTAAAAATAACAATTGAATCACTTTTTCCTTCCGGAAAGTCTCTCAATTTCAACTCCCAATGTATTAAGATTTTCCTTTATAATTGTTAAGTGAAAACAATATAATTGTTATTTTTTGATAATTATTTGTAAACATTAGATTAAACTTACTTTTAATGTGATATTCTTTAAAATAGTATCCTCTAAGACTGCCTGTAATTTCTTGTTGATCTCAAGAGACAATTCTAGTGTCATATTGGCGTCATTGGGAGCGCTGTTATATAGCGAAGACATGATACCAGTGCCACGTTTGGCTAATTGGTGCTAAAAATTAAAGTTATAAAATATCACTTAAATTAATAACATTAAAAGTGGTGAATAAAATGTTTTATATATCATAAATGTTTTACTATTTAATTGAATAAATACCTTATTTTTATCCTTAAATGTTAGCAATTAAATGAAATATTATAAATTAACATATTTTTATCAAAACAAACGGTAACTTACTTTATGATTATCCATTGATGAGGTAGACAAAGCTCCGGATTCCTCTCTCATTATATAAAATTGAATTAATTTTGATTTTTTCTTCATCTCTTCCAAGAGTTGATGATTATGTTCTTCAAAAAACTCTATTTTTTCATTTTTCTTTTCTAATTGTTTCTGAAATTTTATGATGCGATCAATTAATAGCTGTTTGTCGACGTCTGGCAAAGCCGTCATATTGTAAGTGGAAGTATCAGAACTGTTGACTGAATCAGTACTATTGGTACTATTTGTTTGATGACTACAACTCACTGATGGCTTAGATGTCTGTGCTTGTGATGAATGAGATGTGTTGGAAGTGTGCGATGAACTTAATGGTTCATTCAATGAATTCAAAGAACTTGTTCGTGAGCCAAGACTCACACCATCAGTTTGGCTATTATTGGAACCGACATCCAAGTGTTCGGTTCGCTTTCTCATTGAAACTAACTCTTTATTGAGTTCTTTAATACTGGTAATGTGTTTCCTTTTATTGATTCGGATTTCATTTTCTAATTCTTCGACTTTAACTTTAAGTTCATCACTCAGTTTAGTCTTTTCAGCCAATTTTTTGGCTAAAAGTTGAATCTCTTTTTGATGCAATTCTTTCATTTGTCTGATTGTTTCATTTAGTGTTGAGTTTTCTTTAGTTAAATCTTCGCATTGCTTTTGCTGTCTTTCGATATCGTCTTTAAGTAACTGAGATTTCTGTTCCAAAAGATTGTGTTCGGACTGCAGATTAACAGTCTTAGCGGTCAAGCGTTCGGTAAACTCAAGAAGTTCTCCTTCTTTATGTCGACACGACTCCATCTCAGCTCTCAACTCGTTGTTAGCAGACTTTAATCTTTCAATTTCTTTCTGCAAATCTGTTGATAATTGTTTTTGTTTGTCTAACTCAAGATAAAGTTGTTCTTTATCTCTAAGTTTAGCCACATATTCAGTCATTTGTATTTCCAATTCATTGACTGATTGTTTCCATTTGCTAACACTGTGTTCGTAATCAAGTCGTTCTCTCTCAAGATTTTGGATTTTTGTGGTTAAACTTTGATTTTCTTCAGTAAAAATATTCACTTTTTTCTTATAAATTTCAATTTCATTATTTAATTTATCTATTTTTGAAATGACAATGTCATCACTTTCATCACAATTATCGTTATTTACAGATTCAATATTATTAGTGTTCAATAAGTTGTCTACTTTTTGTCGCAAACTCTCCAATTCTGTCATTAACTCCATTGTCTTTTTGTTGGTCGTCTCGAGTTTAGACTGTGTCTCGATGTGAGCCATCACTTCATCATTGAATTTATTAGTCGTTTGTTTCCATTTATTATCTCTATCTTTGAGCTCATCCTTAATTTTATCGAACTCTTTCTGAACTGTCGTAAGTTCTGACACTTTCTTATCAAAACTGGTCATCACTTGTGTCTTCTCTGTAGTTAACGTTTTAATTCTCAATCTGAGACCTTCTTTATCTTTTAATATATCTCTAAACTTTTTCTCGTAATCATCTCTAAGTTTCTTGAGAAGAATGACCTCTTTTTCATTGTTTGCGTACTTAATAACCATAGACTCTAATTCTTTTTGTGTCAAATCCTTCTGTTTAGTAATTCTCTCCAAGTTTTCCTTCAGACGATTCTTCATCTCATTAAACATAGACTCCTTTTCAGAGAAACCTTTCTTAGAGTCTTCCAATTGGTTCTGTAAATCATTTCTTTCTCTTTGCAGACAAAGTATTTGACTCTCATATTTGTCTTCAATAAGTCTAATATCAAACATTAATCCATTCTTGGTATTCATATCTTTAGTTATCTCTAAATCGGTTGAGTCGTTGCCATCGTCTTCATTGTTAAGGATATCATCATTTAAGATCAAATCCATCGACAATTTATCTTCATTTATCTCACAAATCATCTCATTATCATTATTAGCATTTGTTTGGTTGTCCACAATTTCATCGGTGGCCGAACTGTGGTCGCACAGAGAGATGTCGTCAAATGAGGCGCAAACGTCACTATCTTTTTGGTCTGATGTCACTAAAGGCTTATCTGGTGGTAAATCCTTGGCAGAGATGTCCTCCAATTGGTTATCAGTAGTCTTATCGTCGCTCATATCGTCTTTCAGTTAAAAGCTATCAATTAATGCTATCATTTGTTATAATTTGGCAAAAAATGGTCATCAGATTTGAAAAGAAAATGACAAACTCTTAATTGTAAATCATTTTTGATGACAATGTCAGTGATTATTAGGTGACAATCGGATACAAATGTAAAACATCTGTTGTGTTGTCACTAAAGAGCAATCACTGACACAATCACTATATTTGTAAACATTGTATTCATTTTATTATAACTAATGTTATTATACTGTAGTCTCTCTGTTGACTATAGTCTCCAAATAAACTACAAACACATCATTCCTGTTATTTTCTATCAATAATTTCAAACATTTATTTATTACATTAAATTAACTTTTAATTGAAATTTTTATTTTCTAAAATATGTAAATTTCATAATACTTTCAAATTTAGATTAAATAATGAATCCAATTGATTGAAAATTATATTAAATAATTAAATGATGATATTTTAGTCACTATACTTTTACCACATCTACTGTATTGTATATTATTAGTGAATCACTTGGATAACTAATAATGTACTAATATTTCCTCTTAATTGACATTAATTAAAAATTAAACAACAAATTAATTAGTATTAATAAATGTATTGATATTAATACATTTTATTATATTTTTAAAAATTTATTATATTTTTTAAGCAACTTTTGTAAAATTTAAATTATTTTACCATATAAATAAAATCTAATAAAAAATGTCATTGAAATAAATACTTGATTTAATTAATATTGATAATAATTTTAATGTTATTTGATGTTTTAACAACTTTTCAAATGAGCTTTTTTTAGTTTTATAAATAGTTTATACATATTTAATTGAATGTTGGGCTATAATTTACAAAAATAAATTATATACTATATTATATATACTATATTAATAAAAAATTATTAACCAAAATAATAATTTGATAGCAAAAACCAAAATGAAAACAAATGTGAAAAATCATATTAATTTGTGAAATCATATAATAATTTATAACGTTGTCTATTATAAATTCAATCCAATAATTTGTTAATAAAAAATGATTCAAATGTCTTCATCTGTATCACCCATTTCAGGAAAGTCACCGATAATGACATCATTTGGTCGAATAAATCCTCCGTACTTTGGTTTACACTGGAAATATCGGTGACCATCGACTGAACCGTCATTTTTCCCCAGAGGTTCATCGTATTCAACACCAATCCATAGGCCAGGTTTGAAGCGAGTGGTGCCCACATACTGGACAGTTGCCCGACGTTTAGCCGCTCCCTTAACACACACTTCACATCGCTGACCAACATTTATGTCACATTCCGTCATTTGGTCGTCGGTATTATCGCCGGCGCCGTCTATTTGAGCAAATCTTCCCAATTTGTTATTCATTTTAAAAGCCAACACAGAATCTGTTCGTTTTTCATAATCTTCTTGTGGTAATTCAAATTTCTCGACATTACTTACGTCTTCAAACTCGCCGATACTCTTCTGACTGTCGATCACATGAATGTTGACTTTGTTTTGATTGTCAATCAAATAACTCTGGAGTTGTCGTGAGTTGTCATCGAGTTGTGCGACTACTTCTTGATTGTTGTCTAACAATTGTATAGTCATTGTGTCGCTGTTGGCGCCGGTAATCAACTCGAGTTTGGCTTTCAGTTCACAAATGGTCACATTTGCCGCAAATCGGCGTTCGCTCGCAAATGAATTGGTATTTGTGGTGATAGTCAGCGAAAGTGTTTGACCCGTCGATAATATATTATCTGACATTGTGTTGGATGTGATCCGCTATAAAGTGATAATTGATGTGACAATAGATGTGAAGATCGATACAAATGATTATAAATAACAATCAAATTAACTCTTGTTTTGTGAGCTTTCAGTGACACGACTGCTGTCAATGTGTGGGTTGTGTTGTCATTGCAGTCAATCAAACCATTCAATTCATAATACAGTATAATTCACTTAGAATTGTCAGATCAGCTAATATTATATAACAAACAACAAAATCTACACTAAATTCAAAAATGTCAAGTAATTTACAAAATCATATTAAAAGTAATATTAACTAACATTTAAATAATTTTTAAACTTAAAAATATATATTTTCTAAAATTTATAGTTAAGTAATTCTAAATAAATCTAAAATATCTATAAATAACTTAAATTATTTCAAATAACTATATTTATTATAAAAATATTTATTTTTATATAATTTCATGTATTTTTATGCCATAATAGTCAAAAATATCATAAATACTGTACTGTAGAACTGTTTTCATACAATTTATTTAATAACAAAATTTATTTAATTCTAATTTTGCTATTTTTATATACATTACTGCAAAGTAGTACTGTTTATACATAAAATAAATATAAAGTTTTAAAAAACTAGTATTTAAAATTAGTTTTGTTTATTATATAAAATAATTTCAATATTTATTATTTTAAAAAAATATTATTTATTAATTATATAAATATAGAATTATTGTTAATCTGTAGTGTAGTCAGTGATTGAATCTCTGGTATAATCCGGCAAAAGTGAATAACTGGTTGGCAATTGTAGACACAATGTATATAATACTTATAAACACTGTATGCAATCATTTACATTATCCAATAAATCAAACAATATTAGTGTTATAATAAATTGATTTAAATTTGTAAAATTGGAGAATTAAGGTATAATTATAATATTATATAACAAATTTAATAAGTTTTGATAAATAGTTAAATTTTAGAAAATAGAGTTATTAACAAAAAAATGAATAAAAAGAATTATATTTATGGTTATTGTATTGATTAATAAGTTATAACTTATAAAATAAGTATCAAATATGTTATTATTTTTATCAAATTTATTAATTTAATTTATTATTTTAAGATTATTGCAAATATATAATGTATACAATTTATATAATTTTACTTAATATTTGGTGAAATAAATAGTATTTTGTGTCTATAAATGAATTATTATTATGAATGAAAGATTATATTTAGATTTTTATTGTTTTTCTTTATTTCTATTTATATTATTATATATTATTTAATACTCGGAAAACTCGTCAAAAGGTTAACATTTACCGACACTTACCGATAACTTAATATTATAAATAATACCTGATTTTACAATATGTTGCAATATAGTATCAAGGTAACAATACTATATTATTGTTTTTATAGAACTTATTTTGGTATACAAATTGTAGTTAACAAATTCAATTACAATTATCATAATTTTTAATTTGCAAATTTCAGTTTCTAGTTGTAATAAATAACAATATTTTAGTAAAATAATATTTTATTATTACAAAATATCTATAAGAAAATGTACGTTAAATACAAATATAATATAATATAAAATTTTTCTGTTATCAAACATATTCTTTGAGATCAGTTATTAATCCATCATTTCTTCATAGAGAGCCTTATTTATATTGAGAGCCAAACAACACGACAAACCCATTCCCAAAATCTACACATATTTACAATAAATTTACGATAATTGTAATCAAAATAATGTATAATTTGTGTGTTAAATACCTGAAAAAATGCCACCAAAAGCATACCGATTCCAATACCACTCAAATTATTACTATTTAGAGATAGAGATATATAAATATTACTAAAAAAACTTAAAACTTTCAAAATTTTCAATTGAGAATAGGTTTGGAAGACTATATGTAGAACTTTGAATCACATTTCAAACTTTGCTTCGGATTATGACCTAAAACTGTCCTCAATTGACGACATTATAATCAAAGTAATTGTAAACTTTAAACATAAGTTGTGATCATAATGTGATTTTAGATCAACAAAAAACTTGTAGTAAATAAATAAAAATTTTCAAAACAATTGATTTACTTTAATATTTGCAAAATCTGTTGATAGCATCCGTTTGGATACAACTGCTCGGAACTAACATAATCGCAAACATTTGGATCCCGACAACAACTTAAAGGAAAAGTCCGGTTCTCGTTTGCCCACTCAGTGTATATCCAGTCTCTAAATCCGTCGACACCACAACATTGCAACTGAATAAAAATTATTGATTTAGTTAATGACAATTAAATATCAGATAATTTATAAATATAACATACATTTTGTTGAATTCTGTCCCAATCGGTGTCCAATAAAGTTCCCGATCCGTACTCAAGAATTGTTTGATTGAGCGACTTATGTAAGCCTTCTTTAAGATTATCTCTATAGACATAACCAGAGATTGAAGCCGAGAATACAAGAATAAATACAACGAAGAAGAATATCGATAGCTATGATAATAATGATATCATTTTAGTTATAAATTGTTATTTAGAATAACAGCAATAAATTATTAATTATTTCATTTAAATTTTAAACAATTGAATACTAACTGTAAGCAGAAGTGTTGGCTTTTCATGTGCTGTACAACAACAGGCAAATGTGCCGACAATAATCATCAGTAGACCAGTTAGTATGAAAAGTGTGGCCAAACCAAAGTGAAACTGTGAAACTTCAAACACACGAGTTATCGATGCTCTCATCCATACGCCTGATATTATTAATATTAAGCCAATAATCTAATAATAAAAATCAATTATTTTTTATCATATTTTTTTACTGATTTTATTCATTATATATTAACAAATATCCAGTTAAATAAAATTGTTCAACAAATAATATATATACTGTATATAAATATACAGTATATATACTCTATATTTGTAAAATAATAAATATATTACAAAAAATATTATTATACAATATATAAACTAAAAATATTAAATATTAAAGTGATTTAACATATTAATAATTTTTAAAAAATCATTGTTTTAAAATTGTATATAAAATATGCTTTTATTTATTTTACTATTTTTAATATTCACAGTAAATTAGAATATTTTTAATTAACAATTAATGGGTGTATTTACATATATATTTCAAATCTTTAATTTTAATAATTTATATACATATCCTAAATTCAATCACTTGTCATTAAATTTTAATATATTGTACAAAAAAAATTGTCAGTAAATAACAAGTAATCATAAATAATTTAATAAATCAAGACAAAAAACTTTCGGTATCTCTTAAATTGAATTAAATTGAATTATTTATTTTGTGTGTCTTTCTTATAATATTTATTTGGTATAAATTAAACATATAGTTATTAGTTAGCTATTAGATGTTAGATATGTTTGTGTATTGTTGTTTAAATTTTTATAAGAGAAATTACCGTAAATGCCAAAATAATGTGTCAAATTAATAATTGACAATATTTTAAATGATAATTATTGTCAAACATTTTTCATAAGACTTTAATATAAAGTTTAGTTTCTATGCATTAAGATTGTAAGTAAACGGAAATAATGAAAATTCAGTAATGATTTATTAGTAATGAATATTTTTTTAAAAATCAATTCAATATTCAATGATGTCTATAAATTATCAACTTATGAATATAAATATCTATAGTTTTAACAAATTTATTTACTACTTATTTAATTTTATATTTAATTAGTCAAATTAATACAGTATATTAGTATAAAGGTATTAATATTATTGAACATAATATTAAGCTTTTATTAGTATTAATATAAATATTAAGAATGCATTAATAACACTATAATAGTATCACTACGTTATATACATATATTGTATAAATAGTACAATAGATTTTATTCCGGATAACTTATCCATACATTAATTCAAGTCAGGGATATCCCAACACATGACCTCACACTATAACCTCTTGCAAAGTCAATGAACTTTGTTTAGCATTAAATTAAAAACATTATTTAGAGTGCATTTAAATGATTATATAATATATAAAATAAATATTAAACATATATACTGTAAGACATAAGACATACCCAGAAGATTATATTAAACAACATCAGGAAAGTCTTTGCGCCCGCAATACAGGCTTTAGTTTGAAGACGTCTTTTAGATAAACCTTGCATTTTGGACATTCAATACACTTAATTCACAGATAGTATCACTAGATTTACACTTAATTTATATAATTTAATTAATATTATATAAATTACAACTAATATTTTTAATTAATAATTTATAATATAATATAATATTAATATTGGGTTTTGAATTTTTGTGAACATATGTCAGAAAGATATATAAACCAAATATCAATATTAAACAATTGATTTGAAAATAATAATATATTTATAATTTAAGAGTTGATAAACTGGTCACTAATATGTCGATAATTATCAGATTTATGACTGTTTTCAACAAAATTATGCGTCTCTTTTACAACACGTAATCAAATTAAATTTCATCTCAAATACTATGATATTGAAGTGGATATACAGTATTACTGTAAGCATTACATCCCAGAGCTGGCGATTACTGTCTACAGGTATTTCCAGTGAATGTATTACTGTATGAAAACATTGATCACATAAATCTCACTTTTCAAGTTTGCTGTTGTTTATCATTGCTATACAAGTATCATATTATAGTACACTTTTAAATACAACTTTATGTTAAATTTTATAAAATATGTTTAATTTTTATAATTGAGATCACTTTTGATAAGTTGTTTGCATTGAAAACAAACACATTTTAATTTATATTCAATGAGTAATTCATTGGATAGTTTTTAATACAATGCAAACCTATATTCATTTGATGTCAAATATCAATACATTAAAAAAATTAATTACTAATATTTTAAAATATTTTTATAATAACTTGTGTTTGAAAGTTGTCTGTAATGTGTTTTATTATTTAATTCAAACATATATATGATATTACTTTTTTAAATAATAGTTTTAATAATTTTATTTAAATAAAAGGAATTAATCGCATTTAATAAGTTTTTTACTGATTTTTGTCAAAATTACATATTATTTTAAACGTAATTAAAGATTTATATTGATATAAAATTTTGTTTATAGTGTAACGGCAAGAGATACTCAAATAAAATATTAGTCTTATTTTTATGGTTTAAATTTTCATAAAAAAGTTATTATCTATTGAATAAATACAAATGAATTAAGAATCTTAATATTATTTATATGATAAAAATAAAACATTATTGTGAATAATAACATGTAATGTGAATTGTAATATTTATATTACAATTTTCAAAAAGCATATTATTTGACTTTTATTTATTAATAGTATTTATTTCCAAAAAAATCGTATCATTTTTTGTTAAGTTGTTTATTATAATTACTATTTAATAATCAAAATCTCATACAATCTGACACTTGAATGTAAAATTTTGTAACTCAGTGGACAGTGTAGGATATATATCATATGTAATAATATATTATATTAATAGTATATTTTTATCTTTTCATTTAAAAAATCATAAACTAAAAATATTTAAAAAAAAATTAGTAGATATTAATTTATAAATAAAAAATTAATTTTTTTACAAAATTATTATAAATAATATAATCTCGATATTATCTAATTTAGTTAAACCATGTATTTGATAAAATTGATATTTACAGTACATGATTGTGTTAAACAATTGGTTAAAAGTTTATATAATATATTAATTTGATGTATAGAAAAATCAATTGATTTATTAATACTTGATATTTATTGATTGAAATGTTGTAAAACTAAGTGATATAATACAGTATTGACTTCAATATATTGTTATTATTTGTTATACTGTATTAATATTTGCATTATTTGTGTATTGATTTTAAATTCATTAATGAATTCATAACAAACCATATAATAGTTATTAAAGTTTTCAATCATTCAAATGACTATTGAAATCAATTTAATATATTGTTTGTAATGTCATCTCAAGCTTTAAACCGACGGAAAATAGCGACCAATAATAAAGAGCCGCAAACAGTCACTAACAGTGATCGACAACATGTGGTCAATGATAGGACACGCAGTGGTAGTCTTATTAAACAAATGATGTCCAGAATAGCCTTAACGGTGACTATACTTGTGGTTGTTTACTATATAACCGGAACCGATGATCATAAAGAACTTGTGATGGCGTCGGCCTCAGAGTCGATACCGGGTTCACCAAAAGGTCAACAAGTTATCTGTTCTAATGATTATAATGAAGATCGACAAAGATTCGGGTCGTGTGCTCCCAAATTGTGCGGTCGCTTCGTATCAGATGCAGTGGTCACTGAATCAGAGGCCAAGCACTTACTATCGGTGGCTAAAAAAGGACTTTCATTGGGTGGCTCTTCGGGAAGCGCATCAATACTTGACTTGCATTCGGGCGCCCTCTCAATGGACACTAATTTTGTCAACATATATAAATTAATGAAAAAGATGTCCAAAGAGGACATATTCACAGATAAAGACTTTGAAATATACCGAACGGTGAAGAATAAGATTTTACAGACAATTGCTATACATTTCGGTATATCCGGTCAGCACTTGTTTTTAACTGATCCGACATTCTTCTCGCGTTTGACCTCCGAAGCGGCCAAAACCAAACACGACGAGTATTGGCACAAACACATCGACAAAAACACATACAAATCATTTCATTTCACGTCTTTAGTATATCTGTCTACTTATGGCCGCGACTTTACCGGCGGTCGCTTTGTTTTTATTGATAAGACTATTCAGAAAAACATTACAATTGAGCCTAAATTAGGCCGACTGTCGGCCTTCACTTCGGGTTCAGAAAACGAACATTACGTCGAACGGGTGACCAGTGGTACCCGATTTGCTATTACTGTATCGTTTACTTGTGATCCCAAGTATGCAATCAGTGATCCGATGATTGCAACAAATAATATATAATAAATACATTTATGAATGAATACATTCGATAATTAAATTAAATGTAATTAAAAATGAAGTATAAGTTATATATTTTATTGATTTATATAACCGGTGTATAAGTGCTATCATTATAATACAATAATTGATATTAACTTTAACTTTATAAGAATTAACAGTTAATTTGTACTTAAAATTCAATGCAAAAGTGACAAAGCTTAAATAATAATTATTATTTAAAAAAACAGTTAAAATATGTGCAACTAAACGATAGTAAAAATTGAAACAAATATATTTTTTATACAAATTATAAATCATAATACAAAATTATTTGAGCAAAATATCATATAATATCTATTAAGTAAATCATTTTACGCATAAAATCAGTAATTAATCAATTATTAAGATAGTAATAATAATAAAATGTGTGTATAATTTATTATCATAATGACTAAACTAACGATAAAAACAAATTATAAATTAAATACAATATTGCCTAAAAGTGACTTTATATATGAGTAATAAATAAATATATAACATTTGTTAATATTAAAAAAATTATTACTTAATTATTGATTAAAATATACGGTAAATGATAAAAAATAATATATAATAATTTAAATTTCTCCAAAGTTTATGTGTCCAGTTTCGAGAGCGTGAGACTGGGCCTGACTGTTACCGCGGAGTCGGGCGTTACACGCGAGACAACGCAATGTAAAGTTCTGGACATCAGTGAACTGACGGCTATTTTTGGCCTCATTTCCGATTTCTAACGCCATCGACAAAAGCGTCTCGTTTGCCACCGGAAAGACGGTTTGTATTGGATTTTTGTTGTCCAACGGTTCCCACATTAAAGGATCGTAATGTATGCCATCGTATATAAGGAATATCCTTTGTGAGTAAGACATATCTTCGCCGAAACGGTTAAGTCTAACGTTTTGTGTATCGATAGCAACGATTTCAATGCCGTAATACTTCGATAAAATGGACAGTTCTATAGCTCCTCCCCAGTGATCTTCATTGAGAATCCAAGTGCAGTACTCGCGGTTTTGTTTACCCAAAAATGCTTCGTTGTATGTCATGGGATCGGCCGCCACAGTATCGGCAATGATTTGCCTTAAAGCTGAACCAATTGTATCGTTGTACTCACCGCCAGAAAGTGCGAAATATACGGATATAAAAAGACACGAATTGTTGGCCGCAACCACCCGACGCAAGAGGACACCGGCGGGTATACTATCCCTGGTTGAGTTGGACTGCATTACATCGGAATATGAATTTATCAACTGATTGGATGTGCTCGACGTCCGCGGACGCGACCGACGCTTATCTGATTTATAATAAAAGATAAATAAAATAATTATCATTAATTGTCATCTCAACCATAAGAGATCAATTAATATCAAACCATTGTCAATGATTTCCTCAATAATAAGTGTTTCTCTGTTTTGATGGTTTAACAGATCGGCTAACTTCTGAAAGTTGTTTCGGAGATTTAGTTCTCGCGGCGGGAAACCAACCAATACTCGAAGACCATTGGGATCAATACCAGTGATACTTAAAAGAATTGCCTTCAGATCTTCAACATTATTATCACCGGTTAAGCACTCAATCATATGTTGGCCTTTCGGTGTTTTACACCGTAGAAGAAGTGGTCGATTGAGTTCAGCCATCGATTGGTAAATAATGTTGTTGTTGTGTTGGACCAGTTGTTGGGTGATTAACACAAGATATATATAAAAGATTTAAATTATAATTAAAAACTATTTTCTAAACTTAAATAACATTGAAATCATTAAAAACTAATTTGAATTAAAATCTAAAACAAAACAACAAAACAATCTTCAATTGAGTGACACTTTTGTTGTGTTTATTGAATTGATTGTCAATACAAATACATTTCAATGCCATCTCATGGATAACACGTGTAGTTAACTATCGATTCATTTCATTATAAATAATAAATCTTTTATTAATAAAACAAAAGAAATAATTTAATTAATAATTTATATTCATTTAAAAATTCATAACTTTATAAATAAATTATTTTTAATAAATATTTTACTTTTTATTGCAATAAAATAAAACAATAAAAAATCAAATCTAACGACAAATGTTAACGTAATTTATATGATATAAAAAGCGCCAAAAGTTTGACATCTTTTCAATTTTGATCATTGATTTGAAACAATTGATTACAAGATCTGTTTATCGGGTAATTGAGTGTTCAATTAGTGACCATTTAATACCCGATGAAAATGGATACCAATATTAATGATATGATTAATGAAGTGATCGCTGTTTGTAACGATTTGGGTCACAAAAACAAACTCTTGGATAACAAATACATATTGAATAAGAAAGACTGTCATCATGTGCTTAAAGACCTGATCCGCTTCTTAAGGAGCGATAATAAAACACATTTTCCCGTCCGGACACAGTTGGGAACATCGGATATTGTAGACAATGATTTGATCCCAATTGTTGAACAATACTGTTTAGAAGACATTCCTTTGTTTGATAAAATACTTCGTCTGTTAATTGATTTAACAAATCCGGTAATACTTCTGTTCAGACAAACGACACCAACGGATAAATCAGAGTTACAAAAGTTTATTGAATTACAAGAATTTCTTTACTTATATAAAGTATCATTTGGTTCACACAAGAGATTCTGGTCAGTGATAGCTAAACACTTGACGCGAATCATTGAATTGGAGGCCGAGAACCGTCAGGTGGAGGACGGACTCATGTTTGAGCGCATTCTTATACTCATCAGAAATATTCTTCACATTCCCATCGATGGCCAACACATGAAAGCCGAAGTACATACCAATCCTCACGACCACTTACTACAAGTGCTACACAGTTCGGGAATCGCTGATCTCATACTTTATTTAACCAATGATGACGCCCATCAAGAGTTTTGTTTTCATTTAATTGAAATCATATCTTTGATGTTTAGAGATCAGAGCGCAGAGTTTATCGCTAAAAGTGTAACTAATTGTCAACAAAATGAACAACAAAGAAGTGATTTCGAGAAAGAAGTCGACAGAAAGGAGTTGAAAGAATTGAAAGCCAGAGATATTAATAATAAAATTAAAGTAAAACCAAATTTAAATCGATTTAATGGCACATATAGTGTGAAGAATATGAAGTCGATTAGCGATCGCGATATGATTTGCCACAAAACTCCACAAGACTTAACTCAATTGAGTTTTGACGTCAATAAAGACATTAAACGTAAAAATCGATTCAGAAAACCAATGGCAGACGAATCGGCAAACAAGAGTGCTATCGGTCCACAAGTGATACATAAGTCAACATTTACTGTCAGAAAAATTTTATACGATTTTTGCGTTGATTTTATTACCAATTCATACAATCTATTTATGAAAACAATTTACGAGAACTTAAGTCGAAATCTAAACCAAGAAAACGATGAAACATATTATCTTTGGGCCATTCAATTCTTCATGGAATTCAACAGAACTAATCCCAAGTCATCCGACAGTTTACTGGTGACCCAAACGATGACAGTAACGACCTTTCACTTCTTGACCACACAGTTTGAACGTTATATTGATTTTCTTAAGACACAAAAGGAAAATTTGTCTCTTTGGTCAAAAAGACTTCATTATGCACTGAAAGCATATCGGGAACTGTTGTTTAGTATGAATTGGTTTAGTTATAACAAAGATGAAAGTATCCGATCGATTGCTAAGCAAATAAAGAAATATATTTTTTATGAAGTAGAGTATAGAGATCTGTTGCTTCAATTGATTGGTGATTATAATGAGTCAAAAATGACAAAATCATATCTTAAGGATCTTATTGAGACAAATCATATATTCCTAAAAATGTTGGAACATTACTATAGAAGTAATACTAAGATTGTCGTCAAAGAAAAAATAAAAAAATCTAAGAGAAAGAAGTCACAGAAGAAGAAAAATGATTCAAAAATACCTCCTGAAGATGTTTGGAATGAAATTATTAGTATTGTTTCCGAAGCATTATCTGGAAGTCTAGATCTTCCGTCACCTCAAGAAAATGTCGAAATTCGAGCATTTGATTCAATTTCAGGAAAGAAAATTGAAGAACAAAAAGGTGATGTTATGCAACGCATTCATAATTTCTTATATGAGAAACGAGTTGTTGAAGCCGTCAGCCTATATAGAGATGCAAGAAGTTGTTGGGCCGGTGATGAAGACAACGCCTTTGGTAGTCAAGACATTCTTCCTGAAGATGAACTCATTTCATTAAATGAAATTTTAATGACTGACTTCCCTAACGAACCATCAGTTGAAGAGGTAAATAATGACGAAGAAATTGAGGAAAAAGACATTGAAGATAACGAAAGCCGAACACAAATAAGAGAACGAGAGATTGAATTTACTGAAGTAATCAATAAGTATTGTCGTCCAAATGTGATCACTAATTATTGTTTGCTTTTAAGACATTTTGATTCAAATACTGATGAAACAAATCATTGTATACTAAAAATGTTACACAGAATTGCTTTTGATAGCAAAATGCATGCAATGCTATGTCAGGTATCACTGTTTCGTACACTACAACGCATTTTGTCGGATCCGATAAGAGATTCATCAGCACTTAATGAACTGAAGAAATTTGCCAAATTTATTGTAATGAAATTTGTTGGAATAGCTAATAAAAACAAGAAAGTCTTTATGGAAATATTTTTCTGGAAGAACTGCAACGAAGCTTATCAGGTGGAGGAAGGATACACTGAGAGCAGAGGCACCAAAGTTGCCAAACAATTGTGGACTGAGGAACAAGAACACGAACTAACTGTTCTTTTTGAAGAATATAAAGACAAATGCGAAGGCGATAAGGATTACATCGACTTTATTCTTGAACATATGATCGACGATACAAAAACTAGAAGACAAGTGATTAAACAACTTAAGCAACAGGTTTAGCCATTTTTATCAATTTTATATAATTTATATAATATTTTTTAAAAAAATTAATTCATTTAATTAATTAAAAAAATATTTTAGGGACTTTTTATACCACTTAAAGCTAAAAGAACGTCAACTAAACGATCAAAAAATAAATCTGAGAATCCATTCGATGAGTTAAGAAGTGATGAGGAAAGCGATGAAGACATGAATGACAATTTGAACACTAATTATAACAACGAAGAGATAAACCATCACTTGAATGAGTATAATAAGGATGATAATGAAGTTAATGACGTAAACAGCGAAATAGTCAAATCATTAGAGGATGAGGTGAGTGAAGATAATGACGATAACCATAACAGAGATAATGAAGAAATATCAGAAAAGAGAGAGAATGAAAAAATGAAGTCAAAAGATAGTATCGATATTTATAGAAAAATTAAAAGAAAACGTCTTATAAGTGATTCAAGTGAGTCATCATCTGATGAATTACCCGTTCTTACTATCGATGAGTTGTCTACAACTGATGGAATTAAAAGAACTATTGATGATTCAGATGACGAAGTTGTGGTCAAACCTAAAAATAAGAAGAGACATCTGATCATCGATGATGAAGAAGACGAATGAATAATTCATTTGCCTATATTAACAATTTATTATTTTAATTACCGGTATATATATATATATATATAATTATTATTATTTTAAATGCAATAAAATGTGACTATTACTGTAAAATTACAATTTTAAATATTTAATAAATTTTCCAACATTTTATTTCAATTTTATTTAATTAATATAAAAAATTATTAATAATATTACGGTACGATAAAACTGTTGTCAAATGTCAATCAAAATTGTGATTTCAGATTTGGACAGAAGATTAATAAAGTAGAATAAAATCTATTAAATAACAGACAAAAAGTATATGAATTGGAGTAGAGGTTGTTAATTGTCAGTTATAATTGTTAATTATAATTATTACGGAAATTTCCTGAAATTTTTGAATATCTATAATTATAGCTTTAGGTGTTAAATTTTACAGAAGACATTCAATAATTTCTTAATAACATTTTGTTATTTAAAAGTTATAAATTATAATTTTAGACTTATTTGATAAAAAGATAATTAATAATATTATTAAAACTATATGTTTATTAAAAATAATTTATATAACAAAAAAATCCAACTATTAAAAACTTGTATCATATGATTCGTATGTCTAATTAACGCAAAATATACTGTATATATATTTTATTTATATATTTTTTATATGAATATTACTAAATAATACAATTTGACTGAAAAATGTAAGTTATATTGTTAATAAAAATGGGATTTCGACCTCCACTTCAATAAATTTAAAAAAATATATAAATTATAAATGTTTCCTATTTCTAAATAACAAAAGAATAACACAACAAAATATTTAATAAAATAATTTATGTATTGAAGATCACGGAAATTGTGATTCATTTTTCTATTAATATTTAGCTATTTTAGCAAACAATGTGTAACTAAAATATGCACAAAATTTGATGAAAACATATATTTTTTGGTTTATTTCCTCTCTAAGTCCGGATCTATCTTTATTTTACTGACCAATTGTATGAATGAGTTAACTGTTTTGTTTAGCATTCATAATATGAATCTCATATTATCATTGAATATGTTATATGAAGCACAAACTGATTGTATGGTTAAATCATACAAAAGCTAAAGTATGGGTTAATGAAACCAATGCAGAGTTTAACTGTCCCTTTGAATAGCCATAAGTGACTAATTATAGTATGTTTTAAAAGTCATGTCAAAGACATCGACATTGATTTTATTGATATTATTTAACTTTTGCTTAATAAGCGTTTTTTCATCACTTTATTCAAACATTTGAAAGTCTAGAGTTCAATCAAATAGGTTGTTGTTATTTGACTAAATTTGTGCTAACATTTGCTATACATTAAGTAATTATAATGGTAATGAAATTTTTTGATATATTAAAGGTTAATCAATTAATATCAATATTATAAATATATATATATTGCTAAAAATAGTGATATTGATGTCTGTTTTGGACACTTTATGTCCATTTGCGTCGTCTCAACAAACTATACCTTAATTCACATCTTATCCAAGCATTTGATAACCATATTCTTGGAATTAATTTAATTTTGAATAATTTATATATTATTATAAGTTTTTAAAAGTTTTTAAAAAGTATTTTTTGAAATATTAAACTAAAATAATGTAAATGAGAGACAGTATTTGTTTTGTGAATAAATAAAGTCATTGTAATTTAAATATTATAATATAAAAAATTCAGAATTTTAATTATAATTTGGATTTTAATAATTATGATATTGTTTACAAAAAATAAATATCTTTTATTTTTATTGCTATTTATATGTAAGTAAAAATTTTAATTATCTATTTTTTAGTAGGCAAATAGTTATTAAATTATATATTGTATTTCAAAATCAATGTTACAATTTTTAAAATTACAAAATTATTCTCACATTAAACAAACAATTGAGTTTAAAATTTAGTTTTATTAATAAAAATTTCTTTATATATTGATATAAATTTATAAAATAGTATATATATATATAATATATTTAATTATACTTTTTTTTGGCAATAGATTTATCATTAATATGGAGAGTTAGTGCCAAATCTAAATGTTATGAAAGATTGAATAATTGTACAGAAATGGTAAAACCATATCTCGAAGATATTCGATATATGTTTCCCACAAACCTGGAGGATGTCGACCAAATGTGTCGGTTTGTCAACAATTTATTATTATTTTTAATTTTTATCATATTTTATTAAAGTTATTTATTGTATATATTAATCACTTGATACAAATAGTTATTTTAAATAGTTATTTAAATATTGCTAATAAAAACTTAAACTTAATATAAACAATGATACAGAATGTGGAGTGAATTTGTTGATTGTGTCCGCAAATATGTTTCCCATTGTTTTAGTGAAGAAAGAAAACTATTATTTCAAAAATCAGTGGAGAATTCAGTCGATACGGTTCACGCCATTTGCAGTTCTCAACACTACCAAAGAGGTATGTCTTACAAGAAATTAAAAACACATTATTATGTAATATAAAATTTATATTCAATATATATATTCATATTATATATATCACTATTTGGATATTATTTTATTGGGATTCAGAGTATTTATCAAACGCCGTATGTTTTAAGCGAATATCAATTGATAATTGCGGACAATATTATAAGCAACTCGTGGCACATGTGTCTAATCCCAGAGCTCATGACGACCATATTTGTTGGTATGTTTGATAGTTTATTCACAAATGTTATCAATTTTGATAATTAATGTATCAGTTTTGCAAACCGTATATATACTACAGTTCATACGGCAAATTCAAGAATTGCGTTAACGATCCATTACTTCGGGAATGTGGTCGAAGAGCCAGAGGTTTAATGGATCATTCGATGGGATTTTTAGTGTCTCGATGTCCACAAACCAATTTGTATGAATCAAATTTATTAATTCGGGGTTTTTAAAAAAAATTAATTTCTACTATAATTTTTAGTGTAATAAATCGGTGTCCAAATCCAATGCCCACCACAACTGTTACCTATGAGATAACTGAAGAGTCATTTAATCAACAAAACGATTTGTCTGACAACAGAGCTCGCGCTGACCGTTCATTTGATACGGAAATGGCCGAAGAATCGACAATAAGTTGGACTCCGTATACAATTGCCTATACATTACCCCCTGAATCGGAAAGTCAAACGTCAGGCAGTTTTTCACTGTATTATAGACTCATAAAATCATATTATTATAATCTATTCGTTTTATTTGTCATTATAAAACACTTGTAAAATAAAAACTGAAAAATATTTTGTGATGTTTTTATTTAATTAATTGTTTAATAATATATATAAGATTAATATAAATATAAATTAAATTCTTATATAAAAAACAACAACTTTAAAAATTTTAAATATATTTAAATGTAGAAAATACTGTATTAACAAAAACATTTAAATATTGAAAAATAGTGTTTCTTAATATCAAAATATTTTAAATAATAAACAATTTTTTTTGGGAACCGATTCACAATTGTTAGTAATTGACTCCAAAAAAATTGATTTGCTTTGCAGATCAAAGATTTCAATTGTCATCGAAATGTTTTTTTAGATAATGTCTTATATTTTGCCACCAGATTGTCGACCTATAGTTTCAGATAACCATTTTCAAGTCTCTGACAGTCTGTAACTAAACTTTAATATATTATTAGATTTAATATCTGTAAGCATTAAAAAAATATGTAATAATTTCTGATGTTTTATGATATAAACAACTATTTAGACAATAATTGATGTTATGGTCTAATAATAGTTGTTTCAAAGTATTTATAATTAGTACCGAAGTTATAATAATCTTAAGTTTAATTAACATTTTATAACTTATCCTATACTGTGATGCCATCCAATAGAGGCCACTGTTTAGTGTTATTGCAAAATAACATTAAAATAACATTTTATTTTTTATGTTAATTTAATATTATTAATATAATAGTACAGTATATTGATGTTTGCTATGTTAGTGATAACCAATTGATGCAATAATGTCATACCGAGGAAGAAGCTCTTTGTCAGTAATTTTTGAAAGATTTATTGATTCACTTAAACCAAAACATATTAAGACAAATACTAAACACATGGGAACCGATTATTTGGGTAACAATTACTACGAATGTCTTCCAAAAAGTATTTATCAATTTTTAAAATTTTTTTTATAGCGATTATCTTAAATTAAGATTTCAATTGATATACAAATATTTTTTTGACAATTGATTTACACAAAGAATTATATGATTCGCGACAACAACCGAGACGATGGTTTAAACCACCGAATGAAGACCTTTGGGACAGACAATTGCCTCCCGAATGGAATGGTAGACATGAGGACATTGTCTTCATTTATCATTTTTTAAAATTAATCCAAAACTTTATTTTCATTAATAGCTTGGCTAAGAATGATGCGAAAGATTCCGCCGACAATTGAAGAGATTGAATACAATCGTATGATTGAAAATAAAAAACAACAATTTAGTCAATCAATAGCTGATCCAAACACTCAAACAAACAAACAAAAGGTTCATCCGGTCTCTGGTTTTCCAATTTATGACGAATACAAACACTGAATCTATAATTTAGTGACAAATATTGTAATATTTTAGTTGTAATACTGATTAACATTGTATTTATTGATTAACATTAAATATTAACTAAATTTAAAGTTAAATACAAAACTAAGAAAAGTGAAAAAATAGGCAAACATTTTAAGTAAAAAGATAATAAAAAATAAAACTTTTAAAATATGTTTAAATAAATTGTGACTAATTTTGTTTCTTTCGTTGCTTTATATTATCGATACGTTTGTTCTTCAGTCTTAACTTCTTGTTTTGATTGTCTATATGTTTGGATAACTTCCACGAAAGGTAAGCACTGATGACGAATAGCGGCGACAATATTATCAAAACGGTGTACAAGAATTGGCCCGGATTTTGGACACACCAGACGGACAACCATCGCATCCATGAAACTAATGACTGATAATATATATATATATAACATATTATATGATTTCATCCATTATTATCATTGTATACCTCAATCATTTGGTCCAATAATTAATTAACAATTCAATGGTTAAACAGTTAATGACAATCAATACAATTCATTGCTATTACAGTAATGAATATAATTTTGTATTAAATAAATAAATACATTATTTCTATTTATTATTGTATTGTAAATAACAGTAAACAATATTAAGTGGACTAATGGCAACTAAATTATATAGCCTTCAAAATGTATAGCATTTTACGTATTTGTATTCAATAATAGTTTAAATATTTATATTTTAATACAATATTAATATAAAACTTATGGCAACAAAATAATGAATCCCTTTAATTAAATTTATTAATACTTTAACTCAATTGAAATCAATTGAAATCTATTGAAATCTATGATAATTTTGTTATAATTATTATTAGCTTCCCTTTTGTAACGATATATATGAATATCACGTGATATACAACATAAACACATCAATGGATGTCAACAACAATAGCAACAAAAATATCCCTTTAATTGATTACTTGTTTGTGATTACAGTTAACTAATAATAATAATAATAATCATTAATATTATTAATAATAAACTAAAACATCAGTTATTTGTTTGCATTGATTGTACTATTAATCAAAATGTGACTTAAATTGCAATCACTTGTCATTGAATTTGATGTGATTTTACAAAATATATATAAATTGTTTTTAATAACAAAAATGTCTTCATTTGGATCATTAATGCATTCATTGATAACACAAAAGATAAGTCAATTGATATGCATTTTATGGACCATTTCGGTGATGATTGATATGACTAATGGCGACATTGCAGTCGTAAGTAATAATTGGTTGTCTTTTCGCATCATTTTTTTGATCATACTTTGGATAACTTTTGGCGTTTTTGTTGACAAAACACAGATATCACCAAACAATAGGACTGTTGATGTTTTCGTCGACTTTGAGTTAGGTTTTGCTGCATCTGTTCCTTCAGAAGGCATTCTTGTAAATACTTAAGTTATATAAAGTTTATATTAATTGATAAACTAATTGAATTGATTTTAAGGGCCGATTTGTTGTCGGTCAACCCGAAGATGGATGCTCTCAAATGGCAGGTCCACCACAAACCAATCAAACGGGTATCAAATGGTTTGTATTGGTTAAGCGCTATCCGTGTCAGTTCACTACTAAGGTATGTCTTTAAATGACTTAAATTATAAAAATTTATTAAATGTTGCATTAATTTAGGTTCAAAACGCTATGAACGCTGGCTTTGATGCCGTCATTATCTATAATATTGATGTAATGACAGTTAAAAAGTATTCATTAGTTCATTCACCGCAATCTGGTATTACATTTTGGATTAAAATTAGATTTGAAAATAGATTAATGAGATTATCTCTAAAGCTGTTAACTATTATAAAATAGCAGAAAATGGAGTCACAATTCCAGCTCTTTTAATCTCATTTGAAGACGGATGGACTCTTAAGAAGGAATATCTCTGGACTAATGGTTTTTATCTCATGATATTACCTGATCTACCGTTTAATTTGAACGCATATTTGTTGCCATTTGCTATTGTGATTGCCGTCTGTCTTATATTAATGATATCATTTATGGTAAACAAAACATATTGTAATTAAAATAATTAATTATTGAGTCATTAGATTTTTCAGATCGTGAAATGTTATCGCGAAAGAAAGAGACGACAAAGACATAGATTGTCTTCAAGACATCTCAAACAAATACCTATTCAAAAGTACAGAAAAGGTGATCAGTACGACACGTGTGCCATTTGTCTCGAAGAATATGTCGACGGAGAAAAACTTCGAATTCTTCCCTGTGGTCATGGTTTGCAATTTTTTTATTATTATATTTATAATGATTTCTACAGTAGTATTAGATTTCCAGTATAAACATAATTTTATATTAATAGCTTATCACATGAAGTGTATTGATCCATGGCTCACAAAGAACCGTCGAGTATGTCCCGTATGTAAGGGAAAGGTAGTACTTCCAGGTATGAGTGATATAAGTGATACTGAATCCGAATCAGAAGCACATCATACCGGTGCCAACGAGAGAACGCCACTATTGTTTGCCGATAGGGCTCACACTCGCCATCGAAGTAGACGTCGTCGTAGATCTTATCCACAAACAAGTGCTTCTAACGAACAAACAAATCAAACCAACTCTGAAATGACAACCAACTCTGAAATTATAGATCAGACAAATGTTGGTCAGAGTGCTACTGATAATGTAGTGAATGTTAGCGCCAGTGCACCAAATGTACGGCTCGTCGAAGTGGACATCGTCCCAATGATGGCACCCACTTGTCTCTCAGTTAATTGTGATTCTGAAGAGTCAATCGTTGAAATGGCTGATGACGTTAATCCAATGACCACCACTACTGTCATTACAGTTAGTGCTCCGCAAACAGATACTAGAGCTTCGAGAAATCGACGACAAGATGTGATCGTTTAAGAGTAGCGTTGAGAAAGTTTCAGAGTTGTATTGCAGTTGTAATATACTGTATATTTGATTGATTTACTATTAAATACATCAATAGATCATAAAATACATGAAATTAAAAAACTCATTTTAAGTGATTCATGTTAATCGTATCATATATTACTAATTATGTGATTATTGTCTACCAATATAGCAAAATATATAGGATTTATATATTATTATTATTTAGTCATAAGTCATGTAAATTTATAAAAATTATACACATTTTATTTGTTAATGTCATCACTTGAATATTTGGATCTATATATAGGCTCTTATTTTTGTGCATTTTATATATATATTTCTCGCATTATTTGCAATATATGTTGTTTTTGTTTGTTTTAATTAATTAATTTTATCGTAACTAAAACAATGATATTTTTCCAATATTGATATAAATATAGACAATTGTCACTTTGTATTGTAAGTGTGCAACAATTACTATACGATTTTAATTAATCGTATAATTTGTGCAAATTTTAATATTAAGTCAATAAAAGTTGTAATACTGTATATTGCAATAATTATCATACATTCAGTACTGTATATTACGGTTACAGTAAAGTGTAAATACAGTATTTTTAATTAATAAAAACTAAAATAAACTAGATCAAAATAATTTTATTTATATAATTATTATATACCGGTATATATATTGCTGGGATTCATATAAATTATCGAAATTAATAAAATTAACATAAATACGACTAATTAAACATTTTTTATTAAAATTATATTTTGTTTTACTGTACTCTAATTACAATACTTTTAACAATTATTAGATTTGTTATTTGATGATTAAATTATTAAAGTAAAGTAATTAAAAAAAAAACTATAATTTATAAGCATTGAATCAATTGAAGCAATGATCAAAAGTGAATATTAAGTGCTTTAAAATTATAAAAAATTTTGAGTAAATATTTCAAATTTTTAAATAGTTATGTAATCACATATGTTTGACATTAAAACAGTGTTTAAAATAATGAGAAATATCTCATAAAATATTAATCGACATTCAAGTGACTAAAAAAATTGAATAAAAATCATAAAATAATTTTATTTAAAAATAAGTTTTACTTACATTTTGATGAGAAAACATTTGTCAATCACTATAAATAATATTAAATATTAAATAATGATAATGTGTTTATCACTAAACAGTGTTAGTCAGTGATAGTGACTATACTTTATATCCAATTAGTCATGAATTATAAATTATAATTTATTAAATGATTATTAATTAAATTAAATTACTGTACTTTCAGTTAATTTATTATATATTTGATGGATATTACAGTAATTTAACATTTATTACAAATAAAAAGTATAAAACATTTGTGCGAAACATGTATGACATCATTGATGAACAATAAGGTGTCAAACATTTGGCGCAAATCAATGACCGTTAAGTTGGGAATCAATTAACAGTTTAGTGAAGTTAACTCTCAAGACATGAATTGCTTTAATTTGGATCAACTGTTGGCTCATTTCGACCAAAAGATATCACTTATCAATGAGTTGTTCCCATTGAGTCAATTGTACGACAATGAGAGTAATGGTAACGACAACAACAATGAATGGCAAAGAAATGTGATTAACACTCACAACAGTTCATACGATTATTATCAACAAATGGCTTACAAGAAACCAGATCTCAAAGAAATGTCACAAATGGTGATTGAAATGAAGGCTATGACTCAAGAAATTAAATCACTTCTTAGACAAGAAAAACAAAAAATGCTTTATTTTAATAACAAATATCACAACGATTTGGATATAATTGGCAGACATTGTGTTCATATCAATGACAATATACCGACATTTCTGCAAAAGAATGAACAAAATAAAGGTATCTTTTAATTGCTTTACAATTTGATACTATTTCTCAATTTTAATCCATATTAAGGCAAAATCAACGAAAACCAATCAACAAAACGACAGCCCATTAAAAGTAACAATCAGTCAAACAACCGGTCAGTTGTCTCTAAAGTGATGCCAAAAGCCAACAATAAAGTGATGACAAAGAGTATGACAAATATTAAGACTACACAAGAATCAAGAATTGGTGGCAAAAGTATCACAAAGAAAACGGTCATTAAAGAGACCAAATGCTTACAAACGCCGAATATTTCTTTTATTACAACTGAAGAATTTGAATCTATTCCACAGTAATTATACAAATCATTGATTTATAAAAAAGTTTATTTTTATTTAAAATTATGATTTGTTTAGATATATATTGGGACGTCTTTCCTATGAAGTGATGAACAGAACTGTTGCTGACTTTAACCGAACAATTGCAGCAAAATATAAGATTATTGCCAACTATTCGACCAAATATTCAGATGAAGATATGAGAAGATATTCTCACTTTAAAGAGCAAGAAAATAGTGAAACTGATGGTATGTATTGAGAAATATAGTGATTTACTGCTAATAATACAATTAATTTTGAATTTTAGGCGAATTTTTTTGTACAATCAATGATTTGAAAGACTTCAGTGATCTTAAAGTAGAATTAACTATTCGTAAGACACTTACATGTCTTCGACACTGCAAACGAATTAAAGAGATTCGCGGAAATCCATCCAAACTTATTAGATATGCCATCGTTAAGGATAGTTGTTCTCTCGATTTTAACGATTATCAGTAATATTTAATAATAATACTGTATTTTACATATTTTTTACCTGTAGTTAAATAAAACTAAAAAAGAGTTTTCATTTTAATTCCAAACAACTACTTCTGTATATCTTTTATGTAATAAAATAAATTGTTTATATTATTGATAAAAATATTTAATATATTATTTATTAAATAAATAACTTAATTAGTGCTATAAGTTATAAATGTTGGTATTTTGTTACTAAATTACCGGTAAATGTATAATAATTGTCAGATTATTATAATAATTAATGCAATGATGTAATCATTGGACATAATTGATGTGCAATACGACTGTGTATTGAATGTATTGAGTGATCGTTGAAAAGGCGCCACTATTTTGATGTCAATCACTGATTGACGACGTCTTCACTGAAAACACCAACACATGTGTTATGTGTTTCATATTTTTCACTGATTTGCCAATTGTTTTGACAAAACAATTGATTTATTGTCCAAATTAAGTGATATTTTTATTAATTAATTTAAATCAAGTGATATTTATTTTGTTTTTATCAAATGGCTAACGATTTTCAGCAAATATTAACCAATTTATTGAATGTCGACAACGATTTGAGGACTAAGGCTGAGGTTTGTCTGATAAACACAACATATTGACCACTGATGACAATTTGTCTTAATTTTATAGCAAATATATGATGCCATCAGTCCTTCAGAAAGATTACAACATTTGTTTGGGACACTTGTCGACGGAACCAAAGATGAAGAGGTATTTTATGGCAATAGCTTTGTATAAGAGATGTCGTCAATTGATTGTCGATAAATACAATCAAAACAATAATACAATTATAATTAATAATCATTTTAAACAACAAAAAAACATTTTAAAACTATAAGACAATAGATGTGATTATTGACTGCTATGTGTATTTAATGGCATATTATTGGTTAAAATTATCATTTATGATATCTATATATTTATCAATACATTTATGCCATAAAAGTCTAAATTTATGCATTTGATAGCGTTATGATATATTGTTTAAAATTTATAAAGTGTTGGCAAATAAACAATTTTTAGTGAACATTAATTTTAATGTTAGGTATAGTAAGATATTCTGATAAATATTCAGATAAATTGCATTTTTATCAAATAATATGTTTTACATTTTATGTTTACCGGTAATTATTTTACAATATTGTATCTAAAATACAATGTTATACAATAAGTACCGGTGAACCCAACTGCTGGTAATTACCAGTAGTATCTCATATAGTGTTTTTTATTATACTAAATCACTTTAGAAAAAAACTAAAAATGCATTAAATATTTACGGATAACCAACAAATTAGTTTAATAATATAGTAATATATTACTTATTAATATATAGCTTATAATATTAGAGTAATTATCTAAAATATATATAATATTTGATATCTCTATCTTATATACTTTACAACTAAGAAATCTTTTCAGTCTAACGGTAATAATTGCTAAAATAATATATTTTGTAATAATTATTGTAATATTGTATTCTAGTATTGTATCAAATATGTATAAAAATTAATTTATCGTTTATAATCATATAGTTTTAATGAGTTTACAAATATCTGATTACTTAACCAATAGGTGCGTCAATTATCTGCCGTTTTATTGCGGAGACTTATATTTAGTAGTTTTGAAGACATAATTAAGAATATAAATCAAATTTCATTTAACCAAATGAAAGATCAATTGCTACTATTTTTGAAGACCAATATCTCAAATAATTTGAGACGAAAAGTGTGTGATGTGGTCGCCGAGGTGTCCAAGAATTGCATAGGTATTACTTGTAATATATGTTAAATTTTATGAAAACTAATATTTTAAATATAAAGACGACAACGGAAACAACAATTGGCCCGAAATATTGCAATTTATGTTTGAATCGGCCAATTCTCCCGACATTTCAATCAGACATTCGGCTCTTTTGATATTTGCGTTAGTTTTGGTTTTTTAATCTTATTTTTGAATTATTGTAAAAAAATTAATAAATCATTCAATTTTATCAGTTCTGTTCCGGGAATTTTTGGTAGCGAACAGAGTAAATATCTGTCGGTAATTAAACAAATGCTTATCAATTATTTATGTAATGATTCCGATGAAGAAGTGAAGATATCTGCAGTTAAGGCCACCTCTGCTTTCATTCTCGCACACGACAGTGAAAAAGCAATTATAAAGCAAATGAGTGAATGTATACTTCCAATGATTCACATTATCTCTAATTGTATCGACAATGAGAGCGACGATTCAACATTGAAATCGTTTATTGATATCTCAGAAAAGTGTCCGCAAATACTTAGATCACAATACGAACCGTTGACTGAACTTTGTTTGAAAACACTATCCAATACAGAGAAGTCAGACTCGTGGAGACATTTGGCACTTGAGATCATTATAACTTTTGCAGAGAACGCCCCGTCGACTGTCCGCAAAAGAGGCCAACCATACCTTTCACATATTGGTGAGAAGTGAGAAATACATTAAAAATTGATAATTTTATCAAATTTTATTTTAATTTTTAGTTTCTCAACTGTTATTAATGATGACTGACTTAGAGGAAGATCCAAATTGGGCTTTAAGTGATACTACTGAAGAGGAAGATGATTCTGAGAGGTTTGTATTAAATATTAGATTTTATTATATTTATATATAAATTGTTTTTTAAATAGCAATTCAGTGATTGGTGAGAGTAGTCTGGATCGGCTCTCGTGTTCAATCGGAGGCAAAGCTATACTTCCTTTGGCGATAAATTCAATCTCACAAATGTTACAAAACACTGATTGGAAATATAGATTCGGAGCCTTAATGGCCATATCAGCAGTGGGTGAGGGATGTCACGATCAGATGATTTCTCTTCTCAATCARATTGTTGACGCAATTATCCCATATTTGGCTGACACTCATCCACGTGTTAGATATGCCGCTTGTAATGCTTTGGGCCAAATGGCTACAGACTTTTGCCCAATATTTGAAAACAATTATCACTCAAAAGTTGTTCCCAATTTGTTGATATTACTCGACGATTATAATAATCCTAGAGTTCAGGCTCACTCTGGAGCAGCTTTAGTCAATTTTTTTGAAGAATGTCCGCAAAAAATAGTTATTAATTATTTAGAAAGCGTTGTAAATAAAATTGAAGTCGTCTTGAATGCTAAAATCAAAGAAGTGAGTTATAACTTATAACAATGTTTTGTTTTTTATTATTTTGTTTAATCCGTTTATTATTAATATTAAAGCTTATGGAAAGGGGAACTAAACTTGTTTTGGAGCAAATTGTTGTTACATTAGCTTCTTTGGCTGATTCAGCTCAAGAAAACTTTCATAATTATTATGATAAGTAAGAATTTGTTAAAAATATGTTTAAATATTTTGTATTTAAATTAAAATATTGATTTAATTATTAGGTTTATGCCTTGTCTTAAGTTTATTATTCAAAATGCAAATACCAAAGAATTGCGTTTATTGAGAGGAAAGTGTATTGAATGCGTAAGTCTTATTGGTTTAGCCGTTGGAAGTGATAGAGTATGTATACTTTGGACATATTATTTGATAAATTAACTAATTATTAACTAAATTACATTTAATTATTTATAATAAAAGTTTTGTACGGATGCGTGCGATATAATGAATTTATTGCTTCAAAACCAAACGGGAGAACTCAAACTTGAAGACGATGACCCACAGGTAAAGCATTTTTATTTATTATTGATAAATATTAATAAAAAAATAATAATATATACAATTAGTTTGCAAATAATAACATTGATTTCTTAGTTATCTTATATGATTACTTCTTGGGCACGAATTTGTAAAATTTTGGGAAACCGTTTTGAGCCTTATTTACCATATGTTATGCCATCAGTTTTAAAGGCGGCTTCCATTAGAATAGAAGTAGCACTTCTTGATCGTACGTTTGCATCAAATTTATTACAACAAAATATTGAGTTTTTTTTTAATTTAATTTCACAGAAGATGACATGAAAATTGTCGAAGAAGATAATGATTGGCAATGTGTTAATTTGGGTGATCAGGTATTGGATGTCAATTTAATTAACTTAAGAACTTAATTACCGAAAGTATTATTTAATAATTTAGCAAACATTTGGAATAAAGACGGCCGGACTCGAGGAAAAGGCTACGGCTTGTCAAATGTTGGTCTGTTATGCGCGTGAACTCAAAAATGGATTCGCCACTTATGTTGAGGACACACTTAAGATAATGGTTCCAATGTTGAAGTTTTACTTTCACGATGATATCCTTTTTTTAAATAACTAATTATTAACTAAACATTTTATTAAAATTTTTATCCTTAACTTATTAAACACGCGTCAGAGTAGCTGCCGCTGAAAGTCTACCATTTCTTATAGAGTGTGCAAAAGTTAGAGGAGATCAATATGTCTTTGAGATTTGGACATTCATTTATCCCGAACTCATTAAAGCCATAGAAACTGAACCGGAAAAAGAAGTTTTGGCTGAATTAATGACTTCACTTTCAAAAGTAATTTTATTTATAAAGTTAACTATTTTTATATTTACCGTTAATTGTATTATTGTACAAAAGTGTATCGACAAATTGGGACAAAATTGTTTAAATGAAAAACAAATGCAAGATTTGATAAGAATTCTGGAAAATCATTTGAAAGAACATTTTGAAAGGTATCGACTGCGACAAGAAAAACGAAACGATGAAGACTATGACGATGGCGTTGAAGCAGAAATTGTTGATGAAGTATACCATTGTGTTGAGTCATATATTGTTTTAATGTTATAACTAAAGTATTTTATGTCTAATTAGGACGACGAAGACACTTATGTATTGAGCAAAGTGGCCGATATATTGCACTCACTATTTATTGTCTTCAGAAATGACTTTTATTTGTATTTTGATTTGATATTTCAACAAATTATCAATT